>NW_020654878.1:6831563-6850310 GCF_003589595.1 Hyposmocoma kahamanoa
TTACTCTAACGAAGAGTTCATTATTACGTAAATTACTCTAGTTCGTTAAGAAACTCCGCGATGTCAAGAAACGCCTACCGACGTTTTCCATTAAGATGTTTGCCGTGCCAAATTGCTTTATCAGTATCTTTAAGTTTCAGAGATTTCATTCAATTCGTTATATTATAAATTTTTTTAAAAGAAGAAAATATTGTTCTACTTGCTGTATCTAAATAAAAAGTATCGATCGCTCTACTAAGTAATGTGGTATAAAGAACGTATTTGTTCCCTCAGAGCATGACGCCTCTAAATTTGTTATTATTTTTAAAAAACCCGTTTATGATAGTTTGTGTTCAATGATTAAAAAAAAATCAAAAAGAAATAAATATGTTTAATGATCAAAAATTTTAAAAAGAACTAACTTCGTCTAGTCTTGTGATTCGGCTTTATATATTTTTGCTCACGCATCACTGAAAAAAATATTGTCACGTGTGTCCTGTTTTGTCAAAGGGAAGGGAAGGGAAACTTAAAAGCGGGACTGTCTCGTATAAAGCGAGACGTATGATCAGGTTAGGTTAGGTTAGTTATGTTATTATTATTATGTTGTTATGTAGTTAGTTATGATCAATAGTAGTGTTTCAATAGAGAAAATATTTTTTTAAAATCAATCGAGGTCAATATTTTTTTTATAATAAAAATATAATAAAAAAAAATTTGAACAAACATTTTGTATATTTGCTAAAATAAATAAATTTAGGATTGGTAATGCTTAGTTAGAATTTTAGTATAAAAAGTCATGTGAAAAAAAGACCAAGATATAAATGCATAAATCCAGTATTATTATCGTTGAAATACTCACGAAAATCTAATTCTTCCAATCTCTAAAAACAAACTTTATATTACACCTACTAATTTTGAATTTTGTTTGAATAAATAAAGCTACTTGAAAATAAAATCTTGTAAAAGTGGTAACGACACTTGCGACTCCATCATCTATTCTATTACTTTGACGTCACACATACACAGCATTACGTCAAAAACCTTTTGATAAATAGTAGTGACAAATATGCTATAGACAACACAATACAAGGCAAGCAATGCACCGCAAATTGCTTCAATGTCAGCTAAAATTTACTACCGCCGGCGTATAAATAAGTGGCAGTGACACTTCATTGCTTTACCGAGCTCTTGGCATATCCTATTACGCACTGAACTCTAAATCTTGGAGTATTATCATAGCTTATTGCTGGAGAAATGCAATTTTTCAGGGTCGTGCAAAGATTATTAAACAGGGGTTTTAAATGAAACAACTTAAAGCAACGTCCCACTGTTTTTAGCCTTTTTAGCACTATAGCACCAAAAGAGAACACAAAATTCAATTTTCCAAATAACCCTATTAATTTTTATTCACAAGCTATAACAATTAACAGCACGTTTTCTATTTGGCGCTATAAAAATACCATTACAGAATAGAGCAATTTTCAAGTCCACCAGCTACAAGCATCAGTTAAAGACTGAAATGAACACCATGAACTATGTTGGTATTTATTACACGAAATGAAACGATCGATGGTAACGCATCCGCATTGTCTCCATGATTTTATAATCATTATTGAGTACCTGGCTTACGGGACCTCCAAAGTGTTATAACAAAATTATTTAAGCACGCACACGCTTACATATGCCTACATATGCTATGTAAATTTAGTTTGTGTTTTTACTACTTTAAGTCAACCGTTTTAATTTTTTTCATCCCTATACCTATGTCGTCTTTTTTTAACCGACCGGTAATCGTAATACCCGTATTACGATTACCGGGTGTCAAAGAGGCCAGGTGACTCATAGCACAGGTATAACCTAGTTTGGGTTCTTGTCTCCCAACGTTCACTTCTATTGTATTTTATTTTATTACCTACATCTTGCACTTCTTGGGTGAAAAATAAATAATTTATTATTTTTATATTTCATTTTTATTTTTAAAATGATGGATAGCTTGTCAATTTGTTTTACCAACTTCAACTTTTTTTTACTTGAATTTACATACATTTAGAGTAATCATTTTACCAATGCCTCTCGACAATATTCTAAATATGGGAGACATTAATTAAACTTATATGGTTAGGAGACAGTGTCAATTTTGGTATAAAGATAGATGGGATCTAGGAGAAAGATAGGCTACTTTTTGTCACAAAACTAAATATTAAAGGGACAGAAATAGGGGGTGAAAGTTTCTATGGAGAAGCAATCATTTCACAAGTTAGGGATCTGAAAATTCACATTTATTCCTTTTTATAAGAAATAAGCAACGTTTCAATGTTTTAACGTTTATGACCAATTACTTTTAAAAGTATAGGGGATGATTTGAATATTTTTTCTTAAAGTACTACTCGAAGTACTTGTTCTACGGAGACGAAATTGCGGGCACCAGCTAGTCTTATATATTTTGTTTTTATTGACCGTCATGATGTTTTACTACTGTGATATTCATGTATACCTCAACTTTTGACAAAACTAAACAATGCTCACCATTGCCAAGCAATCTCATACATACTGGAATACTACTTTTATATTTCCTTAAGTAATAACTTCAGATCGTACAGTATCGTAAATACTTTAGATGAGACAATATCTGTAAAGTTCAGTTTCATAGTTTCGTTTGTTAAAATCCTTGCTTTGATTGCATTATTTGCCGTTTTTCACCAAGTTCTTTTGTTTATTCGAAATATTACACATCTATTACATTGAGTTTGCTATAGTTTATTAATAATCCAAGTTTACATTTCGTAAATTAACTTGAATTCACAGAAATCTTACTGAGGTAGTTTTGATGAATTACATCATCGTTATAATTTAGAACAAACTCATGACTAAGTACAATATATATTTTCCCACGTTGTAAATGGAAGCAATTACACAACTAGTGATTCGGCTAAACCTTCAACTTGACAAACTTGAAACATATATTACTTGAGGCTGTCAACGCTATTTGCTACGCAAGGCCGAAACGCGTTTGCAAGAAGTTTTATTGTGTAAACACGATTGACCGAATAGTCATAAAATCAATTATTTCATTTATCGACTTCGCATTAAGTCGAAAAATACGGTGAAACCGTTCGATTTTACGTTGCAAACCCACTACATTTTTTCTGGGTTTGTGTATAGATATATATAATAGCAAACACATCTAGAATAGGAAATAACTAAGAATTCGATACATCTAGAATATTCCTTTGTAGGTATTATTATTTAATATACATTGCAATAAATGTCTATTCTATTCTATTCTATCCTATATTTAGGTTATCTAAAATAGTAAATTTAAACGACTGCCTACCATGGTTATGTAGCATATTAACCGTAGGTACGATTTGTTTTTAGGAAATTCACCATAATAGTCCGTGTATTCAAAACCTTACGTTCATAAATTGTGTATCACAACGAAATAAATGGATTTCAATTTGAATTTGTACCCGGTGATATGATTATGTACATGTCATATATTTAAAAATATCATATTTAATTTGTATAATGATTGCTCTTTTCGAAATCTTTGTGAAAGTTATGGAATTCTTACATTTATAATATGCAACTTCAATTTACACTTCAAAATGGATAATCTATCATTAAAAAAAATATTACATTTCTTCGAATCGCATTATTCCGAACACGCTTCGACCTTTTTCATTAGTGCGATGACTATTTTGGCATCAATATATAATACAGAAATAAGTCTACAGTAGACGTATCGTTTGTCCGAAAAATTGTTTACTATCAGATTAATTATTAATTAAACGTATTTTTTTGATAGAAGTTTATTTAGTTAAGTCATGTTTATCCTACTTTTAGTATATATTGTAAGAGTGCTGAATATTCGTGTCGACAAACCACGAACAGAAGAATTTAATGTATTTATTCATTAAAATCTTACGTTACTTAACTTGACAAAACGGAACGAGACTACGCCTCCCAAAATAAGGTGAACAAAATTAAATCAAACAGACTCGGGTTGTTTAGTTCGACAAAAAAAAAGTTACGTTAGTTTATTGTGAATCGCGCAGCTCGCGAAGGCTTGCTTGCATGTGTGCATACATATGTTTGCTTGCTTTCTTGCTTGTTTACTAGTTTTCTTATTAAGCTAATATAAAACGCAAATATCTTTTATAGGCAATGTTGAATTTGTGAATTGCTAATCGAGCGGAAACTACATATTTGCACAATTTTATACAAGCACGCAACCTTGCCTTGCTTTATAAAAAGCTTTGTTTATTATTTGTGTGAAATTTATTGTAGACTTAAACATAAAAGAATAAATGTATTTAAAAAAGCGCTAAATTGTGTAATTAAAAGATTCGGTAAAATAAAATTGTGCAAATCGTGTTTCTGACTTGTGATAAGTAGGTTTCACAAAGCTATTCCTAAATCTTAAGTATCTATAGTATCCCATTGAAGAAGCAAGAGACAAAATAAAACAAAACGACACACTTAAAGCAGTAGCTACATAAATTTATCTACACTGCTAATGCCTTTTACAGTCAACAAAACAAATAGCACATTCCGTACGTGCATGCGTAAAAACAAACATTAATCCTTGTTTTACAATTACCAGCTGTAATACATAAATATATTGTTTTATCAAGCGATTCATTTTCATTACTTACAATTCGCATATATACTTTTGCATATGGGCGAATAAAACAGATAACATTTTTGCGTACTGTTTGGCTATTGATAACCAGTACAAAATATGATAGAGAGAATATCATTACATACTTTTAGTATTATTAGTACCTATTGTTTTAGTATCTAGGTTTTTTTATGACACTAAGTGATGGGACGAATAAGACGTGCGCCTGGTGGTTAGCGATGTACCCGTCCATAGCACGACTCGATCTCAGACCCCTATATCCGAGCCATTTGAATTAACAACATCCCCTTTAATTATTTATTTAATTACCGAACAAAAGGAGTTGGGTAGCTGTTAAATTTGGGTAGGCCTGAAAAGCATTCTTAATTATAAACCGTACTATTTTATACAGAAACTAATTATTTTAAAACAATCTGAAAAAAAATAATACTTGAAAAGGTTTAGGATTCGTGTAAACGTGGATAGAAACACTTGGAGGGATCCACTTAATCAATTCACACATGTAGGGGATTGTGGGAATTGATTAAGTCCCTCCTAACTTAAGCTAACACCTTGCATATTAATTAATGTACAACAGTACTCATGAAACTCTGTTCATAAGATCTCATCATCAGTATTATTTCAGGCGAAAGACGTCCACTGCTAGACATAGGTCTCCCCAAAAATCACCACAACGATCGGTGTTTATTATGGTCTAATTTACATGTAATGTCCTGTGTATCCACGGCTATGCGACACGGATAAAACATACCTTAAATTTTGTAGGATAACACATTTTGCATAATGGAAACATTCATTATTTTATTTTTAAAACAAAGTAATACTGCATTCAAATACTTTTAAAAATTTATGCGTCACCTAGGAACCGAACCTGACATTTTAATGTCTGGTACGATTCGATTCTATCGAATCGTTTTTAATTAATTTTCCTACTCCTAAGTGTAAAATTTCATGGTGTTCCTTCAACTTAAGATACTTTTCGAGTTGTTAGGTTGTCCCGATTGTTATATATACGAAATGAAACTATTTTTTTGGATCTAAGCAGCGTATATTTGTTTTTTTTTTAAACATCCAACGTATATTTGTTTAAGGCTAAAGTTTCGGACCCTTTACAGGTCCCATGGTCACGGCTGCCAAGACCGTGTAAAGGACCCGAAACCGCGGTTTTATAAATTTAGGCAATAGATACGAAAGAATAGTTTCATTTCCTGTTAAGATGCTTTGTTACTTAAAAGGAATTAATCCTTACAATTCACCGGCATCATAAAAAACCATTTTTTTTACATTTGGTCTATTTCATTCCCATATATATGTAAAAGTCTTATATACAGTATTATTATTTAAAAAATTAAATAATTATCTATGAAGCAAAATTGACACTCTGTATATTCGAAAAAACGTTTATTTATTAACATGTTGTTCTAAGTAAGTATTGTATGTAGGTATTAAACCTTGGCCCAGTCGCTTTCTTTAGCATTATAAAACATACACGAATAAAACAGCTGTTAACAAATACAAATTAGGTGGCATAATGGTGGCACATACCTACACGATATATGTGTACATCATATTAGCTAATCTTATTTTGTGTAGGTAATCAATATTACGCGGTCGATTCTAGAGACTTGAATTGATCTTATTAGACGCTGCTATGTTGCGGTATATATAATTTAATATACGACACGTAATTAATACAAATAGCGTACAGTAATTACACTTATTAATGCGAAATTGATCAGGAAATTTGAACTAATAGTGCCAATTTTAGAAGGCAACTTTCTAGAACAAGAAACGGCTTCACAAAACATTTATCATGGATTTCGAGAATAGTGCGAGCACGAATTTTTCAAATATTTTTTTTTTATAAAATAAATTAATCATTCTGTACGTTACTTTCTCAAGTTGTGCTTGCAGTGCTTTTATTAACTTATTATTGGCTATTTTTGTTTTCCCGTATACAAGCGAATAAAAATATTTTACAATTTAACAAAAACTTGTACTATGTAATCAATATTTTATATGTTATGATAAATAGTCTACAAGACATTTTGAATATCCTTGTAGTAGAATCGAGTTGACTTTTGTTACGTGTTGCAAGACAAATATAAGCAAATTGTTTGGGTACGCATTTAAGAATTATTCAGTATTTTAAATGAAGTTTAAAAGTCCATTTCCACTTTAAGAAAAAAAAACACTGAATTTGTGTCGTAATGTTGACGGGACATTGGCGTTGAAACTCAATATCAGTGTTACGGCAAACAAAATCTACAAATTTAATATAACTAATATATAAAATAATATATCTTGGTAGGGATTTTTCTTCCACAAAACCTCAATGCGTAGCAAGTTGGTGGGGATTTTTGGGATACCCAAAATTTTTTGTGAGGATATGTGGGACATACCAAACGAAATTAGTCGATGGCTTGTTTATGCTGAAAAAGGAAAGTTTTATTATAATAAATTTCACAAATACTAATTTGTTTCATCTAGTTCTTGTTATTTTTATGACTTTCCTGTGATTTACTGAATTTGTCGAAAATTTGTCACTTTATTCGTGAACAAATTTAAAAACTCCTAAAGGTCTAAAATAACGGTGCAATCTAAGGACAAACAAAAAAATGGCTCATTGCATGCTAGCTACTTGTACCACATTACTTTCACATCAAATGTCAATGAATTTAGTGGAATAGTTTTCAAACTAGTGTGGTGTTACTAAGGCAGAAAATTTTACTTATAAATACATAACTTCTAAACTGTTGATTTTCGTTGAACTAATATAATATAATGTTTATTTTAAATGGCTCGTTACAATATCCTCTCTCTAAGAAAACTTTTGGATCACTGTAAATGTGCCAATCTGTATGACTTTCATGTTTTAAAAGCACTTTTGACGTATGATCGCATGTTACACTAAATAATATTTATAGGAAATAAGTTATATAGGAAATAAATTTGATAAATCTGAATTTTATAGAATTATTTACATTTAATACAACATTTAATATGTGTGAAACAAACTGACATTTAATTATTATAAAGCAAGGATACTTTATGCATAAAGGCCTACCTAGGACCTAGAACAGGTAACCTAGATAACTGGACCACAAGGCGATTTTGATTGCTTGCACCCATTCACCGTAGTAGATCGACCTTTAAATGTGCATAGAGGTGTTATTGTTAAAGCTAATTTTTTTTTACACATCCCTAACATAACTCCGCACTAGAGAAACCCTGTGTCGCGGGTACCACGGACACACACATAGACAACCACAAATGACACCCAAAGTCACGAGAGAAATAAAAAAAAAATTTACCAACGAGGACCTATTATTAGAAGCCCGAAGTGGAAGGCTGAGGGCTTCAATAACTCGAGTTTAGTATTTTTTTAGCGTCAGTCACACATAGGTATTATGTTTTTCGTCACATTTGCGAGGAAATAAATACAATATTTATTTCTTGTATGGATAAATATGGTTCACAACACAACAACTATGGATTTTGCAAATGGCGGGTTTTTTGTTTTTTTTTTTTTTATCAACAGATGGCCAGCTAGCTATTCATACAGATAATAAAACCCGAACTAAATTGTTGTAAAAAGCCAAAGACTCACACAGCCATGATAGATTGTAAAAAAAATTGCCAAAATTTTATGCAGAAAATAAGTTAAAATCAATTTTGAAATTCTTAATAATAAGTATCATGTAATATATGGCTGAATTTCAATTAATTACGGTATTTATGCATGAAACTTTATGTAATAAGTGACATCTTAATTTTTTTTTACGATACCAAGTGACGAAATGAATAAGTCGTGCGCCTGGTGGCAAGTGACACGCCTGTCCATAACAGTTGCAGTACCGCTCAGAGCTTTAAATCACAAAGATCTGAGAGGAACTGACACTGCGCTTGTAACCCTGAGACATAAGTTGAAAAGTCCCATGTGCGTGTAATTTCACTTGCACCCTTACCCTTCAAAACCGGAACGCAACAATACTTCAGTACTTACAACAGTACTTCTCTGAACGAGCTCTTTCACAAGGAGCTCTACTGCTACTAATCTTTAATGGTAGTAATAATGTAATCATAGACAAAGAACAATGTAGGTATCATAAGATTATTTTTGTTTGAGAAAACGAGCAACAAACGTAAATGTTATCTTATACATTTTTTTTTTGATCACCACAACACTAAGTATTAGAATTTTAACAAAAGTCTATGCCAAATAAATAAACAACAATAAAACAGTCCAACGCGTCGCTTTGCACAACTCTCTTTTTAAAAGCAATGTATCGAACTAACACTACCCCATTTGTAGTGTGTTTTAGGTTATATCGCGTTACTATGGTAACACTAATACTATTGATAAATTCTCTCAAAAACATAATCAAAAGAACATAAGGATTAATTATTGAAGTTGTAATTTTATGTTATTAGAAAAACATTCTACTTAAAGGCAAAACTTTAGAGAAGCTTTTAGTCGAACGAATAATAATTGCCAATAATCTAGATTACTCATATCAGTTTGATGTATCACTTTTTTATTATAATATTCGTATCATATTGTTTTGAACTTTAGGCTTTTGATCTTTCACCAGTACAATTAAACAATACTAAAGCAATTATACACTTTATCATTTTTAACTCACTTCAAAAATGGAAGAGGTTATCAATTCGACTGCATTTTTCTTTGCGTATGTTAGGCGATTACTTTGACATTTGTGAACTATCACAGTAGTGGTCCATTCAAAGAAGATTTTCCAACTTTATTGAATTTTCAAAAGTATTTATTGAATTTTTAACGACTTTTTGCCGTTGCGCTATCTGTAAGAAATTTATTTCTTCACTCAGCACCTCAGGTACCTTTACAGCTACCATCGCTGACAAGAGATGTCGCTTTAATAATTGTAATTTTTAAATTTATTGAATGTCACGATGTTTTACTACCATGATATTCAATTATTTTTTGTGAAATTACTCCACGAGTTTGTTATAAATATTATACAAAGATCGAAAGACTAAGAAAAATTCATTCGATCTGGCTGGGTTCGAACAAACACCCTCAAGCAACTCGTGCCAGATACTCTGCCAATTAATTAATTGTTTTTGGTTTTTAATGAGGAGATCACGTAATGAACACAGCAAAAGCGGAGCTAACTTTTGAGGTCGGGTTTGATAATAAAAAAGTTATTATAACTTGTCATAGTAGTTACAGCTGGTTTGTTAAATATTTGACTGAACCTCAAAGTTAATAACTTCACTCCTCCAATTTAAAATCACTTCTGCAATAAATATTTAACAAATTCGATTACAAAAACAAACCAAAACGAATAATTACAATTTCAAATTTTAATCGTGAAATTTTAGATGTATCTATTTGTAATAAAATTATTAACGAACCTTTATCTAACGAATGAAGCGAACAATACCACTTTAGAGTAGGTAATCTTTGTGTTAGTCGTAGTGGATATTAAATTACAATAAATAAATAATAATAGCCTATATACAGTTCCACTGCTGGGCACATACCTCCTTTGATAATGGGAGAGCTTGGATTGTAGTTCCCACGCGGGCTCAATGCGGATTGGAAACTTCACACACATCATTAAAATGATTTACAGATGAACACTCCAATACTAACGCCAACTTAATTTTTGGACCTGTTCTGTTTTTGTTTTGTTTTTTATATCTTAATTTTTTTAGTGTTTAGCTAATACTAAAAAGATAGCAAAACAAATATACTAATCATTTATATTACAAGTCCTACTTCAAATAAAAATTTGGTCTTTACTGAACAAATGTGACAAGGGTTTTCATTTTTGTGTCAGTCGAACAATCAATTGGATTTCCCGATCAAGAGTAGGTACGTGCCACGATTATTTCAAAAAGCTGTCGATAATACGACACTTGAAAAATTGTCCCGAAAGTTGAACAGAAACGTGCTGAATAGAAAAATTGTGTCAATCCGATTTGAATAGATAAAGAGCAGAGCATTTTTCGACGAGGGAATTTTGTTTTTCATTTTTCTTTCGACGATTTTCTAAATGACATCAGATGCTTATTTGACTTCAGAACGAAAGCCCTTGCAGATTAATATATATATATATATATATATATATTCGTTATATTAAAATACACATCCAGATATTTACAAATATTTGTTGACAATAAAAAGTCAAGGGAAGGCAGTGACATAGAAGAACAAAATTCGGCATTACTCGGCCATATAAGTATACTTATATACTTTTCAAGGTATAACGTATATATCGAGTTCTTAGGTTTTCGCGATTGTTACACATAGGAAATGAAACTATTTTTCCGGATTTAAATCGGGTATTTTTGTTTTTTCAAACAAACCGACGTTTCGGGCCCTTTACAGGTCCCAAAGTCGCGGTTGACTGAGGTGGTACAGTCGTCAGGGTTTATTTTATTAGGGTACCACCACAATTTTTAACGTGGAGTCACCTTGACCCGATCACAAGAATGTCCAAGCAATGAGCGTAAAAGAGGTTTTTTCACATTTGATTGTTACATTTGAAGTTCAAAAGGTTCTCAAACAAAAGAATGAGACATTTAAGAGCAAACATTCTTACAACCTATTCAAATAAACGTAGGCACTTGTGAGATTCATTAAAACAAACTGCGTACCTGTGTCATCCCGAAAACAGCCCCAGATTATTACAAAACGGGGAACACTCAATAAATATTTTCCATCTAAATATCACAAGTGTTAGTAAAAACTTCAGCAAACTATGTTTTTATTAATTTTTTTTTCAGCTCAAACTCATCATACAGTTCTTAATAAGGAGTTTAGTAAAGTTTCGAGTAGTCGACTAACTAAAAATAATCGATGATTTCATACCGATTTTTGCTAAAAAAAAAAACAAAACTATATTTCTAATTATTTTATAAACATGTTAAAATTTGGAAAAAAAGCAACTGCTTTTAAATCCAAATGTATATTTTTTTTAGTCGATTTTCGATAAATGAGATTTGCGCGCAATACCACGGCACCAGAAAGATGGCTTACATAAGCTAATCATAAAATTTGTCTCCACTGCCTTAGCGACTAATAAACCTAACCGATCCTATCCATAGCGATATATCCAATAATATATATATATATATATATATTATTATAATATATATAAAAATTATATATATATAATATATATATATATATATATATATATAATTTTAAAATTAAAATATTATTTATTTATTAAAAATAAATTATTTTTTATTATTTTGTACTATTTTATAAAATAGTACAAAATGAGGGTGTAATAAATAATTTATGTAAAATCTGGTCTGTGTCATATTATTGATGAACCGAATTTCCAAAATGCTAAATGCTAACTGCCTCACATGTAATATTGAAAACAAAAATGTTTCAGTAACAATATACGAATTGCGTCAAAACTGGTTAACAGAGTCCCAAAAAAATCATTTATGCGTATTACGGCCTTTAATATACACATATAATACATATCATAATATGAGCAAATATTGTAACCCGTATCACAAATTTAAGACGGCTTTTATAAGTCTTAAAACATTATGGTACTCAGCGATAGCCGAAACGCTACGGATAGCACTACTTGCGATTTATCAATCGCTTGAAACTTTTTGTATTGGAAACTTGTGTTCTGCCCTTGGACCGCGTCTTCGAATTGAACTCTAGGTAATATACCATAAGCACCATAAATAACCGATTTTTTTTAATTGGCTAAGGTACTCTCCACTAGACTACTGTATTTACTTTTCACCACATTAAGGAGGCATTGCGAAGTCCTACACAAGCGTGATCCGAAGAAACGACTATCCCGAGATATATGTCATTATTAAGTAATTAGCTCAACCTTATACCACTCTCTATAAATATAATGTTAAAAGCAAATTACAAACTCAGCTTCATATCCTGAACTACGTAGACACGTAAGGATTGACAAAGGCATCTTATCTTCCAATTTATCTTGTAATCTTGATTAGAGAAAATAATTCCACTGAATTGTCTTTTGTAGTTCTTTTACTGAACCTGTACGTCCACTTACGCACACACTCGCCGCTCACAACTTCACTCTCAATTTTTACACTCCTTTACGTCCTCTCCTTACAACCATTTGCTTATTTTAATTTTTTATATTTTTTTATTTTATTTAATTTCAGTACTATTGGAGAGTATTCAGTACTTTTATAAAAATATTTCTCCAGCATATTCATCGTCTTAACAATAAACACTTAGATATAACACTTAACAATAAGATCTCTATGTAATTTTTCAGAAAGGTAAAAATGCAGTGTAAAATATAGTAAAAGCAGTTTGCATTTGTTGTATTAAAATGTTTGTGAATTAAATGATGTCTCCCGCTTTCTGATTCTACTTTAATTACAAAATTTTAATTTCTTTTTACAGCAAATTTTAATTACAGCAGGGTAGTTATCCGTTCGTAGAGAGAGGCCATGGTGGAGCGAACGAACTCGGCCTTAAGTCTCGTCTCTCAGCGGGAAGATAACAATCTAGTCGATTTCAACGCTACCAAAATGCAGGCCTGTTTATTTTCCGCTGAAAGAAGTCTATTTGATCTGACTCCCACTTTTTGGAGCTCCGTGGCACAACATTGGGAGCAGACTTCAATTTTGGCGCTAATATCGAATCTAAAAAATCAGCCAGTCACAAATTGGGTATCCTTAATAAGTCAGCGAAATATCAGCTTGAGGCTCTTGATTTGGGTGATCGCAGAGCCAGGACACTTATTGGTGTCGATAAACTCGAATCTAAACTTCATAATTTAGTCCATCGACGCATGAGCACGCTCAAGAGCTCCATCAGCTCTTCACGCCCGCTCTCTTTTATCATAGGACGTCCAGATGTACGACTGGAAATTATACTTACTTGGTCGATATGGAATAGAATTCCCTGCCTGCGACTGTCTTTCGGAGCACATACAACCCGACTATCTTTAAGGTGCGACTGAACAGGCATCTTCTGGGCGAGTTCGTTCCATCGTAGATCCTATATTTGCTCCAATAGGGCTAACGCGACAGAACGCGACGAGCGCGGGAGCGACATAAAGCGCGAGATCTAGTATAAGCGAGAATGGCAGTATTACAGGGCTAGGTAGTGGTCAAGAGCAAATCCATTTAATTTAAAAAAATAAATAATAATAATGATAATAATAATGTATTTAAGATTTATACTCTAAGAATAAATAACTTTCATACTTTTGTGTTCATGTATTTTGATTTTACTCAATTTATACCAATTTTAGGGTTTCAGAAATCCAATTAGGTATTGTTATATACCACATTTTGCAAAATTTCCATAATACTCTTATTATCTAATATAACCTGAACTATAATCTACGCGGAAAGAATATAAATGATCCCATATTAAAGCAAATCCGTGAAAGCAGACCATCGATTTTCTGTAGGTCGTCACTCGTTGTACCTATACTTACTTTAACGTACTGTAGAATCCAGTTAGATCATTTATTTAAATATAGAAAAGTGGTCCGAAATATAGATAATTAAATAGAAAATCTTTCTATCTATAAATCTTTCTCAAGCTAATGCGAACTCAAAGAAAATTTGTAAGTTTTTCATTCCTGTTACTCAATCGCTTTCAATTTCATTTCCCGCATGTGAAAAGGCTATTCCACTTTTTTAACATTATCATTTCCTCCCAACATAAAGACTTGCTTGGCAAAGAAATTATCATTACCAACCTAACAATCATTTAAAATTGACATTGCTGTGCCCTTAGGGTCCATATTTCATCTGTATTAAGTAATTTTAGACCTATGTGACAACATTATATACCTTAAAACATTTTGATGTTAATAATTCAGTGATAGCCTAATGATTCAACCTAATCTCTCAAGCAGAGGCCGTGGATTTGAATCGAACTCGCACCTCTAAGGTTTTCGGAATTGGTGTGCGAAATTTTATTTGAAATTTACCATGAGCTTTTCAGTCGAGGAAAACATCGCGAAGAAAGCTTGCACGCCGAAGAAAGTTCACAATCCTCGGAAAACATGTGAACCAATCCACATTTTGGGCCACCGTGGCGGACTATGACCTAAATCCCCATCTGAGCGGAGACCCGTGCCCAGCAGTGGGACGTATAAATGGATTGATGATGAATTCTAGGGTCGGCAGACTAAAGCACATAAGTAAAAAAAGTGCTTCATTTGTTAATATATAATCATATATTTTTTTAGTGTTGGAAGTTAAATAATCTCTAGAATAAACTTCAAAATTTATGAAGTAACATAAGAATTTGACTTATGTGCTTTAACCAGTACCTAGATGTATTAATTTAAATGAATGATGTTGGATTTTACTTTGACTAGAATTGATGTAATTATTAGTAGCAAAATGCAGGAACATAAAGGCCGTATTGCACGGAAGTTGCTGAATATGGACCACTTGATACATATCATTATCTTTATGAATATTATAAGCAACATTATGCTACTTCCAAGTTTACAGGAAATAATCTCTCGCCGAGGCCCGCTGGCCCATTGTATCGTTAGATCCTTATCGTGACGTGCGATCAAGGTTGTGATAAAGAAAAAGTATATTTTCTGATACATATAAATATATTAAACAAAGTCAGTTTTGTTGACAGATATAAAGATCTTATGCAGGATCAACTGAGTAAGTTTTGTTGGTAAAGAAAGAGGTAAAGATCTTATACAGGGTCAACTAAGGGAGTTTCGCTGATAGGGAATGATCTCCTACAGGGTCAACTGAGTGGGTTTTGTTGATTGACATAAATATATAATACATAATCAACTATTTTCTTCTTTGTGTACATTTTTAGTCAGCTAATTGACTAGCCTAAAATATAATAAAATATTTACATAATAATATAACTTGTTTAGTATTTAGTTGACTTGAAGTACTTTTCCAATATCCAAGTTTCTTTACAATGTTTCTTTTTACCGTTATAACAAGTAAATATTTTATAAGTAATAGTAAATAAGTATATAGACCCCGTTTGCTAGACCAAACGGGGTCCTTGTTTACTTATTTATTTATTGAAAACAATGTTAGTACAGGCATTACATATATGTAATGCATAAACAAACATCCATGCAGCACAAACATACCCCGCACCAAATAGTTCATTCTCTCTAATATAATAACTAACAAAAACAAACATAGACTTTAGAGTACTTAAAATAGACACAAAATTTACAGTTTGAAGGACAGGAAGTGTATTGTTACGTCGGAGTTCAAGAATTCACCAGTTCTTTCACATCATCTTATAGGAGAGTCCATGAAATCTCTCACGCTGTAGTAGCGCCCATTTATCAAGAGATGCTTTAATTCTGTTTTGAATGTGTTATGTTCTTCTTTTTATAAAAAATATATTGTAAATGTTAAATGCGTACAAATGTTATTTACAAAGAGCAACCCCTAGAGTTGCTTGCTCATTCTTCTCAGGGGAATCTGCCTTACGAATTTGTAAGTTTAACCAATGTGACGATTTCAAGTGTAATAATGCTTACCTATGAAATATAGATATTTTGATTTTGATTTGGTCTTTCTTAAGCGAGTCTGGTATTTTATTATAAATTAATATACATCTTTAAGCCGGGCTTTCTCTAAGCATTTCTAATCTCGGAGTCGGTAGTACTAGTTTTGTATTTCGACGTGCACTTCTAGCAAATTCAAAAAGATCTAAATGTTGATATAATTGTCTATAAAAATCTAACAAATATCAGTTTCTAAAATGTAAATTGTTGGAAGAGTTAAAATTTTCTCGGTTATAAAATGCGATCTGCATGTGTCTCTTGGCCGTATATTGTTTATCATTTGCTATGGCCCCGTATCATAACGCTATAGCCAAAGCCACGCATAAACGTAAGCACAGTATGCGAGCAGAACACATTCGCAGTTGGTATTTTACAGGTAGATGATACCTACTAGAAAGATCCAATCGTAAACTCTAATTGTGAAAAAGAAATAAAAACTATTTTCATTTTTATTTTCATTTGGCTTTTAGAACTGTTAATGCATAAATAATCTTTGATAATATCGTTTTTATCTTTTCGATATGATTTTTCCAATTTAAATGTGTATCTAACATTATTCCTAATAGTCTAAAATTGTTTGTTTCTTGTATTCTATTGTTCACGGGAATACCGTATATCCGAGTAAAAAAAAACAATATAGCCCAACGTTCCACAGTATGTACATATATGCACTATTTACGTATATATCATTAGTCAATATGATATAATTCCGTAACAATATGCGGGTTTTTGTACTGTCGCGTAGCGGTTGCATTGAAAAGGTCATATGACACGACTTCGCAAAGTTTTATTTTTATACTTACTATCACTAATGCTATTATTATGTCAATTCATCATTAAGAATGCATAACGTAGATCGCTGCATTTATTTATAAGCATTACGTGCCGTGACGACCGACCTCAGTGGCCCAACGGTTTGCACTGTGAGCGCTAGATGAGTAGATCCCGGATTCATTTCCCGGTATTGGCAGAATTATAATATGATTACTTGACAATTCATATTATGAAATTTCAAACAAAACATAATTCATCTATTTGACAGTGTTCTGTGTAGGTCTAAATAGAACACTGTCAAATAGATGAATTGTTTTTTGTTTTGTTTGAAAATTCTTGACGTGAATTGTCAATTGATCACATTATTATGATTCTGCCAATACGGCCTTTTTAGCCCTGCTGGTCTGTGTATTTCGTGAAGTGAGTGGATTCCATTGCTCGGGTACTTACGTGTAAGACCAGCGTGGTTGTTCAGCACATATAAAATAATCTCGGTACAGAGTACTACAAAAACGACCTCAAAATTTCGTGGAATTATGTCTTGCCGTGTTTTATT
Organism: Hyposmocoma kahamanoa; assembly: GCF_003589595.1. Classification (NCBI taxonomy): domain Eukaryota; kingdom Metazoa; phylum Arthropoda; class Insecta; order Lepidoptera; family Cosmopterigidae; genus Hyposmocoma; species Hyposmocoma kahamanoa. The sequence goes on from NW_020654878.1 coordinate 6,849,061, forward strand.
GAAAATGGTTACCGGAAAGTGCGCGAAACCGGATTGATAGTTTGCTATCCTAAGAGGTAGAATATTTTCTTCAAATTTAAAGGACCAACACTGGGGTACCCTCTTTCCATCAAAAAAAGATTAATCAAAATCGGTTCACAAAGTTTTCGCGTAATATACCTACATACAAAAAAACAACAGTAGAATTGAGAACCTACTCCTTTATTTTGAAGTCGGTTAAAAACATGATTCAATGGTAGAAAGTAAATACGTGAGTCACAAAACCTTTCTACATCTGATCATAAATACAATCATTCTTAAATTGTATGTCGAATACATAGTACCTATAGCAATGTAAGTATAAAAGCAGTGTGAGCGGTAGCCATAATGTAACCGATGTCTCATTTCCTATTCATACCTTGAAAAAACACATACTGCTTACAGACAAATATAATGTTAGATAGTAACCTAGTGCATGTACACCGTCAATACATTATATATATATATATATACAGACTCCAGTATTCACTGCTCGACAGTACTTAATAGAAGTAGAGCTTCTAATGAAACAGTTCGTCCAGGGAAGTACTGCCTTACCTTAACTATTTCTGTCGTCAAGCAGTAAAGTGAGCATTACCGTGTTTGGACTTTGAAGGGTAAGATTGCTGATGAAATTACAGGCACATGAGACTAGTCAACTTATGTCTCAGGGCGACGGGCGCAGTGGCAGTGACCAAATCTTTGTGATTTAAAGCTCTGGGTGGCACAGCAATTGTTACGGAATAGTCGTGTTGCTTATCCCCAGGCGCACGAATAATTCGTCCCTTCACTTGGTCTCATAAAAAAACCCTGTATTCCATTGGAACGATAAATGGCAAACGACAGTCTCCTGAAAATTCTATTAAAATCTTTATAGTCGGCAATTCATTCGTTTATTGTCAATGTTTTCCTGCATACTTGCGTAGTCATCGCAATCCAGAACCACATGTTGTAAAATTTCCATTGGACTCGAATTTCCTTAAGTGCCAATGTTATTTAAACAACGTATCGATTGATGATGACGTCAGCAAATGACGTATTGGAATTTGATGTCCGTAATGTACGGTTTAACTTTTAATTTATGTGTCCTATATTTGTGTAACTCCGTTTACCTTAACCGGGTTACTAAAAATATCGCGTGGCCAAACCAAAATTGCTTTTAGGAAGAAAATTCTTTAAAACAATAATATTGTTTATTTATCACCGTTAGGTAAATTTTCAGAAAAAAATTA
>NW_020654878.1:6850320-7009965 GCF_003589595.1 Hyposmocoma kahamanoa
AATATTGTTTATTTATCACCGTTAGGTAAATTTTCAGAAAAAAATTACATAAGTCCTTATATAATAATCACGTTTTAACATACCCGTCTACGCAAACCGACTCAATTCTTTCTCTAAAATTATTCATTTCGGCTGTGTGAATTACATATATTTGAATATTTATAGTAACAATTTCTAACAATCATGATAATTACAAGCGATCGAACTTAACCTTTGATCGATGACGCAAAAGACACACCTTCGGGCGTTTGAGAACAAGATTTAATCACGTACACTAACGTACGAGCCATTATTACAACAGCCATTAAAGTTCATAAGAAATGTAGGTATATCGTACTCATGGTATGAATAAAGCCGTATATTATCGTCATCAGAAATGCTTTTATCACATGAAAGTCATAAAAATAATATGAACAGGCACATGATACAAATTACGTATATTTGAAATTTTATCACGCTCATATTCAAGCTAAAAGCAATTACAGAATTCTATAAAATACAATATTTAAAGGTTATATATATGTAATTTTATTAATCTTCAATTTGATTTTCGGGAACTTCAAGGAGATTCAACGTCCAAAGAGCGTGAAATCATCGTCACAGGTCACGCACTCATTCCGTTCACGCAAGCATTCTACTCTATTCTTATAATATATAATAATTCTATTCTTATCCTAACCCTTATTAATATTGGTGTAAGCAAATGAAAAGCGCAGCCTTTAATGACACATATTCATAGCTGTTGAAACAAAAAAATTACTTAATCTTTTTGGCTCCAACATTTTCATTTTCACGACGACGACAACGTTGAATAAGACCAATTTACATTTAAATTACAATCTCGCGATCTGCCTGTCAAACTTATAACCGCCTTTCAACGTTTCTGAGCGTCCACGACAAAATGAAAACGAATCACTTTTACACGAAAACTGAATTTAATTTTTCGTTTAGTAATGATACTGGGTAAATTAATTGGTTTTTATTCGGTGCAAAATCGACAAAACTTTGAATACTAGGAATGGTTTGGATTTACGAATACTAGGAATGGTTTGGAAGCGACACATCCGTCCATAGCATGTGCAGTGCCACTTTAAATCGCAAAGATCTGAGGGACACTGCCACTGCGCCTGTCACCCTGAGACATAACCTTGACAAGTCCCATAATGCGCCTGTAATTTTTCCACCACCCTTACCAAAACCGAAACACAGTAATGCTCACATACTTGCTTGGACGAACTCTTTCACAAGGAGCTCTACTACTACTAAAACTGTCTTTAGTAAATGTTTTTATTTATATTAACTAATCTATGTGTGCAATATACCGCTAATGCCACGTAGATCTGAATACTCTGACCACCAACTGACCTACTAGGGTTTATCCGTTGCGTAATAGCGGTAAAGACCGACGTTATACACATCACCAAATTACACACTGACGAGCAAGCGGTACAAACGATGGCACTACGTGGAACGTCACAGCTGATCAATATTTGGTCACGCCGATCGTGATTCCTTCTAATGTTAGGGGTTAAAGTATGAAATTGCCGTTTTATTGCAATAGGTTCTTTGAATTTTCATAGAATCTTCATGGCTTGAGGTTTTCGAATGAAACTTTTTTCAAATGGTTTCTGTGATTTTTTTTTTTATTTGAAACATTTGAATATCGACTTTCAATTGTTTTTGTTATTCAATTTAGACAAGAAAGATGGATACTGCGAAAATTCGAGTGATTTTTGAATACGAGTTCCGACGCGGAACTAACGCGGCAGGAACAGCCCGCAATATCAATTGCTGCGTTTGGAGAGGGGTCTACTAATGAACGCACCGTGCGATTTTGGTTTAAACGCTTTCGTGATGGAAATTTCGACTTAAAGAACGAGCCACGAGGAAGACCGCCCACACAGGTGAATAACAATGAATTAAGAGAGATAGTGGAAGCCGGTCCTAATCAAACTACCCAGGAATTAGCGGCATGGTTTAACGTTACCTTACCCACAATATTGACTCACTTGCGTCAAATCAATAAAATAAAAAAATACGAAAAATGGGTGCCTCATGATTTGACTGATCTGCAGAAAGAAACGCGTGTTGAAACTTGTGTTGCCTTGTTGAACCGGTACAGAAATGAAGGAATATTGGATCGAATTGTAACATGTGATGAAAAGTGGATTCTTTATGATAACCGGAAAAGAAAAATGCAATGGCTGACCCCAGGTCAAATGCCACAACACTGTCCTAAAGCAAAACTTACCAATAAAAAGGTAATGGTAACTGTTTGGTGGTCTCAGCATGGTGTTATTCACTATAGTTTTCTCCGATGTGGTCAAGCAATAACGGCAGATGTCTATTGTGCCGAACTCCGAACCATGTTGACAAAACTAGCAGTAAAACAGCCCCGACTCATGAATCGATCTTCACCATTATTGCTCCACGACAACGCGAAACCTCACACAGCACGAGAAACCATTTTGACCCTTCAGGAACTGCAGTTAGAAACCATTCGTCATCCTCCGTATTCACCAGACCTTGCTCCAACGGACTACCATTTTTTTCGTGATTTGGACAATTATCTACGTGACAAGAAGTTTTCTTCCCAGGAGGCAGTACAAAATGCTTTCACACAGTTTGTGCAGTCTAGATCGTCGGAGTTCTATCGCAAAGGCATTAATAACCTTCCCATTAGATGGCAGCAATGTATAGATAATAATGGCAACTATTTTGATTAAATAAATTTGTTAAAAATTTAAAAAATAAACAATTTAGATTTTCAGTACAAATCGGCAATTTCATACTTTAACCCCTATTATTATATTTACCATACGCTCGTGAAGCCATAAAACCTGACAAAGCTGCGGTAGATCCCCCAGACAACACGTCGTCATTGATACGATGGATATTTATTCACATACCAATCACATATTCGTGCATTCACAGTAAGAATAATAATAATGCTCTACTTTTCTTGTCTCTAAAGGAGAGTCATTACTCTTTAAGAAGTCTGTACGAGGAAACTGACTTTACAGGAATATATATTTTGGAAATATGTCTTTTGTACGTAATCACAGTAACTTCTTTACTAAAATATTTGATGTACACTCCGTTAACATCAGAAACAAGGACCGTCTTGTTCCCCCCTAGAATAATTAGCACGATCTTTGACCACGGTACTTATATTACAACGGTCACAATTTATAACAGACTTCCAATTGAAATAAAATGTTTAAATGGTGATAAATTTAACGGTTATTTAAAAAAAATGGTTAATTGACATAATTTTTTTACAATCTTAACGAATTTTATATAAAGACATCAAATATTTGACAATTTTAATTTGTTTACATTTAAATTGTAATAAATTTTAATCGAACTGTAATTTTAAGACATATTGTACGCCTGACTTGGGTAAGAATTGTGAATGTAATGTGGTAAAGTGTAGTAAAACCGTTACTTTACCAATTCACACAATAAATGTTTCTGATTTCTGATTTCGGTAAAGTAATACATATAACAGAGGGAAAAACTCGATGGTAGTAAACTTTCTTTTCATTGTTACTCAATAAAAATGCGTGCTATTTTTTCTTATTTACGTAGTACTGTAAATATAATTAAAAAATCTTCATAGATTTAGTTTGAATTTAGTACCACATATAAAGCATATTAAATCATAAATTAATATAATTTCCATTGTTTTCAAAAATCAATGGGATGCGGTATGTTAAAGTGATTAAATTGTATGTAGAGTTTCACGAACATCCACTAAGAAGGAACAATGAATGACCCAGAACGATATTTCAAAAGCTAAAAGGTTTTATATCCAGGCGTTATATCGTTACTTATAACCTCACAGCCTCCACAATGGTTTGCATACAAGCACATATACCTTTTATTTGTGTAGAACCCTTGTTATTACTAACTACAAAGACATCGTAATGTTATGCAAGTGTACGGAATTAATATTATGTGAATTGTTCATTAAGTACACAAACGAATAAAATCATGAGTATCCTCAATAAATACTTCTAATTATTAATGGAAAGAACTATAATTATTTCTTTGAAATGCGTGCATGTATCCCATCGTAAAGTTTTTTCAGTATTAAGCATTTCAATTGATAGATTGGTGTGATTTTCACAATTTGCAATTATCAGGAACTTAGGAATTGTGGTAATACATATACTCGTAAGCTACATTCTATTCAGATGGCAATTAAACGTGAAATGCAAGCACGTAAATAATACCTTATTATGGTAATTAGTTCGTAACAAACGACGTAAAGTTTGTTGACACCGGAATCGGAACCGCGCGAACTTTGACGCGGGGTTAAGTTCAAAAACACGCGTAGCTAAATGCAGTATTGCACGTGATACCTAAAAAAAAGTGACAATGACCGTACACCTTATCACGGTCAAAAACTGGGTCGGGAAGATTACAAAACTTGGTACACTTCCGCACAACCATGACCTAGCCAAAAAATACATTAGTGAATTTATGGTACAGTAAAAAGAAACAAACCTTGTTGAGGCCAGGGTGCTTGAGGTGGTCGAGGCCGGAGAGACGAGAAGAGGCCTCCCCGTCGCCGGAGCCCCAGAATCCGATGCGATCGCGCTCCATTGTATCGTACGTACACCTCTGCGCGGCGTTGCAGTGCGACTGCTTGTCAGAAGCCACCGCGGCGTTGTTTTTGTCGCGCAGCGCGGGGGGCGCCGAACTCATAATGGTATCGCTCCTGGGAAAGCGGAAAATGTTTCAGCTACAACGTAGATATGAACCCACACGCCGTCTGTGGCTGCTAGCGCTACCGCCGCCCGATAGCAGATGGCGTTGGCTCGCTACTGAACTAAGCAACTATACAACATACCTGTGGGATTTTGCAACCTGGAAACCTACACAACTTACCCCCAAGCAACTAGAGCACGCCGAGTTGAATCACGTAATGGTAGTGACGGTTGATAATTGTTAAAATTTTACATTTAGAGGTAAGATAAAAACAATAAGACATTTTTCTTCTGTATTTTCAATAGTTCTAACATATGGTAAAATAATGGATAGGTATTCCAATCACAACAGCTTTATAGCTGTATAATCGATTGAACAGCCACCAATTCCCACGGCCTACTTCAATAAAACCACATAAAAGATAATGGCGGTCATTGACCTGAAAACCTCATTGTCATATCAATACGTGTTTTTATCGCTAACCTCATATCATCATATCTACAACCACAGAACTTTAACCCTTTTTATTCGTATTTCCTCCAGCATAATATCACAATGTTTGCACCTGTCAGAACCTTTCGTATTCAGATAGATGAGCCGGAGGAATACGTTTAATAGGTTTGAACTTTATCGTTTCATCGTAGATATAAGAAACTTACTTACGTGATCAAAACTTACTAACGTGAATATCTACAGATATCATTAAACATCTAACGTTCCCATGACATAGACAAGTATACCAAAGGAATGTATGCAAAGAGCAATGATGTTCAGGTCTATTTTAACAGATTTGTATTTCACAGCTACACATAATTTCACACACATCTACAATGCTAGATTTAATTGGTGCAATACAATATACAAGAAAAAACATACGTCTTACGTTACCACTATGCGTGAAAGTTCTACGGAATCCACTCTATCTACGCAAGTGCTACGAAGCTACGGCCTACCCAAAAATTGGTCTGTTCGCCCCAGTGAGACCCTTGCCCAATCTTTGGCAGGCACACGACGACACGTTTTTATTCATAATAGGCATCAATTAGTGTGCCATCTGTGAACAAAGCATACGCAACTTTTTCTGTTGCTAACAAACTCAGTTACCTAAAATTTTAGGTAAAAAAAAAAAACAAAAAATATCTACGTCTCATGGCGTATGGAGTGCTCCACAGATGAGGTTTATCTGTTACTTGCCTATAATAGGTAGTGCAATATAAACTAAATAGGTACATAAGTTCGAATAACATCGACACTTGTATCACTACAATTTCATAAACAAACTGATTTACCGTAGGCAGCCGACAGCTTTAAGAAAGGGGGCTTTTATTGTTTTCCTTACCACTATAAAATAAATTTAAAAGAAAATTAAAAATTAAATAACTTAAAAAAATTAAAATATAAATCAGTTTACAGTACAACTTTTAATTAACTATCAAGAAGGTTTAGTAGCATATAGTTTTCTTTGTTTAAAGCGATGTAACAATTTGTTATTATTGGAATCCTCCCCCGCTCACCCCTTTGCGGTCGATGCTCAATTAAAAGTTACCTTGTATATTTATCAGTTAAAAAAATACCTAGACGTGAAATTTTTCCATTCACTGTTGTAAGCTGCACTAATTTTGAATTTATAATCTTATTTTCCTGTTTTATGTACATGTTTAAAATAACACCGAAATTTAAAAAAAAATATAATTATCCAAAGCAAAGTGAACTTACCTAGATTCAAAATCTTTTCCGTCCTTCCCATTAATTTGACGGACGTCAAATTGATTATTTGACTTCACTTTGCGTGACAAAAATTCCATGTTTAAATAATTTTGAAAAGAGATCAAATATCACAGTTGTCCAATTATTTTGCGAAGTTACGTGTTGTGGTTTTATTTCTTTTTGAGTACTTATTTAGCTTTTACTCAGAATTTAAAAAAACTCTAGGAAGTTGAAAGTATTATCTAAATAAAATTAAACATTATGCAATTGCCGTGGAGTTCTCTCGAACTCTTAAAGACGACTGAAGGACGGAAGATATGGTTACGTTAATATCATCTTTCATTATCTTGAATATCGTCAACTTAACACATTCATTAAGAGAAACATTCATTATTCGGACATAATTAAAATATGTTCAAAGATCAAAAATGCAACAAGTTTAGTTATAACAACGCAACAAACAATGCTTAAACACAACGCACCAACACATACAACAAGCATGACTTGTTTCAACATTCAAAAAACGTCTGTTGAAAAATAGATAATTTTCATTGAAAAATTGTATTACTTATGATGGTTGTACAACTTTATACATATGGAGAAATAAAGCATTTTTTGTTACAGTTACTGATTAAATCGTTCTACTTTCTATATCGTCGAAACGTGGGGAAAATAGTTTACTTTTGCGGACAAGTATTTTTTTCAACCCAATTTAAAACTTGTTGTTATGTAATTTCTTGCTTTTCAGATAGAAATTTCATTTTGTATACACAAAAAACTATAAATACCTATACATAAACGGATTCAATTATTATTTAATTATTTTCATTTTTACGCTAGATTTAAGTTTACTACAAAAACAGCTTAAGGCTTAACGTGTTCCAGTGTATACCTTTTCATTTTGTTTCAATTATGATTAATAAACATACACTTGCTATTCCAAAACCCGACATTTTCATTTAAAAACTTATTCCAATATGATTTTATATATGTTCCATTGCGTAATACATAAATATGAGAATAGCACTAAAAGGAATTATCGGATATTATGTATTTAATTCCGGTCAACGTTTTAATAAATGCTCAGTTGAATAATGTCTTTCTGTGACAATCTACGAGCAAATGTATTGTTTCAAAAGTCTTTTTAAGTTTCTCAGATACGTTTTTTAAAACCTTTGAGTCTACGGCTCGCGCTTACAGTGTCAACTTGTTAGCAATAACCTACCTTCCGCCCTGGTAAAACAATGTACTATATTTTTCTATACCAGTTATAATTGCAGTAGAGCTCGTTGTGAAGTTCATCCAGGGAAGTATTGCCACCTTACCTATTTTGCTGCCAAGCAGTAATGTAGGCATTACTTCGGTCCGGTTTTGAAAGATGAGGTTGCTCGTGAAATTACAGGCACACGATCGCCTGATCGTGTGCCTGTAATTTCACCAGCATGACTTGTTCGTCTCGTCACTATGGCACAACAAATGGATTCTGGCAAAGGCTTAATTTTAGAACGCATAGTCGTAACGTTGCTGTGTAGTTTACAGTCCAATTGTCCGTTTAAACACAAACATACATAGAAATTTCCCTAGTACAAATGTAACGATTACAAGTATCGATAAGTCATGACTTGGAGCGTGACAGAAACATGCGTCGGCGCAGCGTAGGTCGCACCGCGATCAAGATCAGGCCAAGGGCGGAAAGGCAAAGACATGAACTGCTCTAGATCACCATATCTAACGAGGGTCGACAGAAAGGTACAGCGATTAACAAGCTTAATTTACACTTTAACATTGAAACTCTTTAGAAATAATCGCTTTTAATAAATAATAAAATCTTTTTATGTCATGCCTCAATCAATTATATTCATGTTCATCTTAGAGGATGGAAAAAAAATTATGGACAACTCTGGTTGACCAAAAATTGACTATACCGAAATTGTTTTCACAAATAAAAAGACTTAATGGTTCCTAAGACAGTTTCCTTGTATCTTCTATGGTTTCGGATTTTCCTATACAGTCTCATTAAAATAAAGCACTGTATAAAGTAAATAGAAACTACAACTATGAATTCACACCCCTAATGAACAAGGTCACATCATTGCAGAATGATAATGATAAGTTTTTAATGTCAGAGGCTTAAAGAAAGATTCTACAAAGAAAATTAGTCTAATAGTTAGTGTTGCCAAGTTTACTGATTTATCAGTAAATCTAATGTTTTTGTGTGCGATATCTTCCGACTTTTTCAGATTTGACCACCATGGTACACCTAATCTGTTTTATATAGTTCGTATTTATTATATTAAGGTTACGAGGTGGTTGTCAACACGTGACAATAGAGCGTGTAACGTTCCAAAATGGCTCCAAAGTATCGGATTTTTTTAAATTTATACCTTAGTAAGGTATAAAATCATACCATGGTATAAAAGACCTGTAACTAGTGAAAGTTATTTACGACCATGAAAGGTACCTCCAATATAAGAATCCAATTCAGATATTATATCGATTCTTATGCTTAAGCTGCTTAGGACAATGAACATAGGAAATTCCGTATTGTTATTTATAGTATCGAATAAAATGTTTGCTTTAAAGACAATCACAAAACACATTCTAGTTTGTGTTTTTTGGTTTTCATGTAAGGGAATACTTTTTGAAGACAGATAATTCTGCATCGGCACCCGTAAACAAAAGTAGAACATGACATGGGCTAATACAGTATTGTTTACGTTACAAGTGTGTCGCTCAATTTTTTTTATGTATATACGTAGTCGTATATCGTAATTTGCATGAACGTCACACTTAACATAACACACCCCTCATGGAAGAATGGCATAACTGGAGTTACGTCAAAAATGTTTATTGCTCCATGAAATACAGAAAAATACAACCCACATCCGCACATACACAGAGAGGATGTGGGTTATATTTTTGGATTTTAATGGAGCAATAAACATTTTTGACGTAACTCCACTTATGCGATTTTTCTAAGAGGGGTGCGATTATCAATTCAAGTGTATGCAATTTATGATAGAAACAGATCAAAGGCCGAAATATACAGCTGAATGTGCTATTGATTGTCCAGCTGTTGCATTAAACGATTGCTCGCGAAAAATAGACAGTACCTATGCTTATCACGAATTTATTTCGAGCAATTCAAATTGCAATTAAAATTAACATGCGTTCCAATATGAACTTTAACACTTCAAACTGATTACGATTTTTATAAAGATAAGTTGGGCATAGTAGAGATATATCTGGTTGGAATTACTATTCATACAAAGACTGAACAACACCAGATAAATTACTTTGACCAGATCGACTCGATCTGTAGCTCAATTGATAAGAGCAGTGGCTCTGTTGGGGCAACAGATGCTGGTTCGAGTCCAGTCAGATCGAAGAACTTCTTTGTGTTGTTCTATCTTTGTATCAGTAATAATAACAAATTAGCACAGCATTTTGGAAAAAAAGATATGAATTTCATGACAGAAAAAATATCATATCTAATTATTTTTTATTTATATTTAATTCGATTTATTATTAATTCGATCCGGCCGTATTGGAACCGACGTCTCCCGCAAACCGCGAAAGATGCTATGCCAACTAAGCCACGGAACGAACCAGCGGACCTCGCAAATTTTCGTTATATCCGCTGACTTAAATTTTTGTGTATATTATAGGTTGCATATTTAAAAGTAAAGAAATCACTTAGCTTTATTTTTACTTCCAAACATGGAAAAGGATACTTAAGTTAAAAAGCAAAAAGTGGTATTTTGACTTACAACAACTTACGTGTTAGGTATCGAAATATGTGTAGCTCAATTAGTACCTAGTAACGTACCTCGGTGGAAATGGAAATGTGTCTTAACACAAGAAACTACGAATATCAAACTAATGCCAGCCATTCAGTACGTGATTATGTGTCCAATGGAGCAACCACACCGCAGGAATTGCTAAATTGCCTATCTGTAATTTAGCCATGCGAGGCTTAGCTGTACGTATGTACAGTGATATTACATTAATTCGAAACACTTTTTGAAATTGTAAAACATTATACGCAATAACTATTGCTTTAAGATATTTTATATAGATCGTAAGATATACGATTTAAATGTGTGTAAATGTAAAGATATTTCTCCGGATAATTGAATAAAAATGAAGAATTACTTAGAAGATTAAAAGGTCTATTAGAAAGTAACGTATACGCAATCGTTTTGTTTCAAAGAAATAAAGATAACATATATTTATTTAGTCTCATTATCTTGTTACGAAGTAAATAGAAAAGTAGCAGTAGAGCTCCTTGTGAAAGAGTTCGTCGAGGGAAGTACTGCCACCTTACCTATTTCTGCTGCCAAGCAGTGATGTTAGCATTACTGCGTTCCGGCTTTGAACGGTAAGGGTGCTGGTTAAATTACAGGCATATGGGTTTTGTCAACTTATATCTCGGGGCGACGGGCGCAATGGCAATACCCCTGAGATCTTTGCGATTTAAACATCTGAGTGACGGTGCAACTGTCATTGACAGGATGTAGCTTACCATCAAGCTCACGACATGTCCGCCCCGTCTCTTGATATTATAAAAAACAATAAAAAAGTCATCGCAAACGCCGCTTAGATCCTGTTGCTTACAAATCCTATTTGATATAAACATACAGGGGCACCTCCTTTCCTTTCGTATACTACGAAAGGAGTCTCCCCGCACGACATAGCATTTTTTTCCTGTACATTTGGCGCATCCTGCACAACAATCGGCGAGGTCCTTACGTCGATTGGCAAATCCTTTCACCACGGTGGCAAGCATATATAGTATGCATGCCATTGATACGATAAAAAGCAGAAGTCTAATTAAATTAGTCTATTAGTCTATGTACTTACCTTTTTATGAGCATCATAAAAAGTCAACATAAATTTATAGATGATTTCACCATTATTTACAAGATTGATGACTAGCAATGACATGGCATAAAATGTACGTCCTTTTGTTGATTTTAAAGTGAACATACATAGAGTATATCAAGGAGCATGAAGGAAACGTAGTAAAAAGTATCCAGTAGAGTTTTACTTAGTAACTAATTTACAGGTTAATTTTTTTAAGCTCCGCACTACTAAATACGCAAGCCGATGCCATGGACACACAATCACAAATTACACCCACACTGAAGTAAGTAACTACAAAAAATAAATGTAGGCCATACAAATATTTATCCCGGGCCGGGAATCAAATTCTACGTGGTAGGCCAGCATGGTTACAATTCGGCCTCAGAGGCAGTTGTAAAATTATACCAGCCATGGCTCTTTTTTCCAAATGCAGTGCAAGATAAAAGTTTTTCAGAAACCTTTGTTTGGAAATAATTATTAATTATATACCCAATTCAGTAGCTAACCAGAACAAAATAAATCTACCCCTTTTGTAGCAGTTTTTGGATCACAAGTTTTATCACAATCGGTTTTCAAAATTTCAATGTGTCCAATATTTTTTTTAAACGCTTCTCTTTTATGTAGATTTTTGATATTTACTTAAAAAATAATTTTAATTACTGAAGCTGACACAATTGCAAACCCGTTAATCATCGTGTAGAATTGACGGGAAATCTAATAACTCTAAAATTAATTAAATTATTAAGATTTTTATTGTTCTCGCGTTGTTTGCGTATTGCGAGATGAATTTGAGTGAATGTCATAATTTATGTTATTGTGTTTTCTTACATAATAAAAGTAAATGACGAATTGTGACAACGTAAACATAATAAGAAGTTCTTCTTATAGACTGCAGCTGAATAACACCATTTCTTGGCACTTGTTCATTATAATGTAGGTAATTTTTCCTAAATGTAATTTTTAAGTAGGAATGAAAATATGTAATTTGTATCTTCTGTCCTTTCTTTTGGAAGTAATAAATTAATTACTTAATTAATTATTACTTACTACTTATTTATTACTACTTATTTAAAATCTTAATAGATTTTAAATAAGTTTATAAGGATATCGATAATTGCAACTTTTCTAAGATAACCCAATAACAGAATACAAAAATTCATTGTGTATAGACACCCACCGTGCAATTCCTGAGTATTTTTTTCTGTTTTGAAGGGATACGTCATGCTACGTTAACATTTTGTTACATACAATGTTACGTACCTTTGTCGTGCTCTTTTACATTTTGAATTGATAAATTTCAACACATTACTCCGGAATGTCATGACACAAAGAAACCTAAGAAAGACACCTACGGAAATGATGAACCAGCGCTGCTAAATTATATTTTTTTATGGCTAAAGACTAATTTCAGACGTCTTTGTTCTGGATACACTCATCGATTTTTATGGAGTCGTGATGCAAATAGAAAACAGATTTATGGGTTTTTACATCTTACCTACCTAGGGTATCGATATTAGCCTGTTTTAGTCCACTACTCTTCTCTCTTACTTACTCTTTCTCCACAAAGTTTACACTGAGTACATACATTATTTTGGGATACGTTATAGGTAACAATCTTTGCAGAGACTGGCGCCTGAATCAGTTAGCTAGCAATGTGATTATGAGTACCAGAACAACGAAATACCGGGAATCAAACCAAGACAGAAGAGACACCGGACGTCCAGTCGCCCTCGTCCAGTGGCCACAGTGCAAACCATGGGGCTACCGAGGTCGTCAATATAACAAAATATGTTACTATAATGTGTCCCATATTTAATATCCTACGACTCAGAATTGGCTATTGTTTGAAATTGTTAACTTTGATGAGGAATTATGGCAGTTATTAACTGTCTGACTACGTTTATTTACGCACTGTTATACAAGTGGTAATTTACTAACATTGTTCTTTTTACGCTACAAGTATTACGTATACTTACTCACATACCTACCCAGTTTAACCTACTGTGAAATTGCGTACACTCGTTACTATTTAACCCTGTTTAATTTACGAATAAAGAGTAATTTACGAATAAAATTTTTCAATTTTTGTAAAGTTATACACGTACTGTGCATGTTGACAATAAGTAAAAAGATTATTTGATTCTTTTTTACCAATCCTTATCTCGTGTATTTGACATATGTCAGAGTTAATAATAATAATATGGCAGACAGGCACGTCCATTACCTGGCATCAAACTAGGGAATTCCCTGTACTATGAGAACGTATGCGTACTCGATGACCCAACTTTTTTTTATAATATCAAATGACGGGACGGACAAGTCGTGCGCCTGATGGTAAGCTACACGCCTGTCCATAACAGTTAAATAAATAATAAATAACGCACACACTCAACATAGCCCCGCACTAGAGAAACCCTGTGTCGCGGGTGCCATGGACACACATATAGACAACCACAAATTACACCCAAACTCACGAGAGAAATAATTATAGGCCATAACAAAGAGTTGCAGTGCCACTCGAGAGCTTTAAATCGCAAAGATCTGAATGGCACTGCCACTACGCCCATCACCCTGAGACATAAGCTGACAAGTCTCATGTGCCTGTAATTTCACCAGCACCCTTACTTACATTACGGAACACAGTAATGCTGACATTACTTCTTGGCGGCAGAAATGGGTAAGGTGGCAGTACTTCCCTGGACGAACTCTTTCACAAGGAGCTCTACTGCTACGAAATATATGTTGGGCCACCGAATTTGTCAAAAAACAAAACATTGACCCTTAGTACAATTAACCTACCTAGATTACAAACCGTAATGGTTTATATTATGAAAATTAAAACCACAATAACGCACCGTAGTCTAAATGTGCTGTAAGCCAAAATGGCCTTCGCGGTTGCAAAATACGAAACACTAGGCCAAGGAATCATCTCGGTCTATTTCCTTTATGTAGCAAAGTGTCGTTCGTTACAAAGCTCAATTTATCGTTGGTTTAATACATACACGTTATATTCATCACATCCACCTGCTTGCATGTTTGTTACACGGAGTGCGTTGTTTAGGTAAACTATTTGAAGCCATTGCACTTACAATTAATATACGACAATGAATGTACGGACAACGCCACACCAGACTACACATTTTTATTCGAAAATCGCCTCCATTGCAACGGAACAAGATACGTCAATGTTTAGCTTGATGTGCTGGCGTGTGTACTTTTTTTTATAATTTCAAGTAACGGTACGTATTCTCTTAGTTATAACAAGTATAGTACCTGCCATGTACCTGCTTACAATTTATACAGTTCATTGGTATATACGCACTATACTTACCAGTAAATTAACTACGGTTACTCTAGTTGCCCAATCGCTTACGTGCTAGTATCAGTTTTCCACAAATATATACTTAGTTTCTTACCTGCCTTACTAACTTTTTATTATTAGGTCGATGCATTTAAAAAACCGGTAACTTAGATTAAGAAAGACATTACATTAGAAACGTGTTTTTTGTGAAAATAAAAGTATTATTTTGTATTCTACACATTTTTTTTAACATTACCATTCTTCAGAGTTCTTCGGGCAAAAAGTGTAAAGGTAATTATTAATATGTATATTGAGAACGAAATTAAATAAACCATTTTCAGTTTGCAAAAATTTAAATAACATCAGCTGAAATTTGGCATGCCTCTGTGTCTGGGTGCCCAAAGAATACGAGACACTTCGGCGAGTATATGATACAGGAGGGAGGTGCTAAACACAATAGCTAGATAAAAGGTGATGGCAGCCAAATGCTGGTATTAAATACTGAAATTTGGCACTCGGCTGTACATGAAGTCCCACAATACGAATCTGCGTCGGCTATGCAAGTTAATTTTGGCGTCATTTTTCCCTCGGAAGGAGACCATTGATATTGCTTACATAAATTCAAAGAATGCATACACATTTACTTACCTAACTAAATGTTTAGCATGATGACGATGAGTATGAGCAAGTACCTATAGATGTCTGTGTGTAAGTATTGACGACCTATTGTTTGAAAAGACGAATATGACGCTTCAATGAGAAATGTTCTTTAATAATTGCATTTGCCTTCCTGGATAACACTTAACACCTTTTACAACAGTCGGACGGAACAAAGAATCAGGTAGGTAATGAATACCCTCATAAACACATGACCTTACGCGAGCTAACTCGTTTTGAAAAACTTACTTACTTAGACGTAAATGAATCAAACTGCTAAGTATGGGCTCCCTCGGGCCTGCCTGCCCTAACACCTTTTTTTATTAAACTAAGTCACGGGATGAACAAGTCCTGTGCTTGATGCTAAGCGACATGCCTGTTCATAGCAGTTGCAGTGCCATTCAGAGTGTTAGATCGTGAAGATCTTAGGGAAACTACCACTGTGCCTGTCACCCTGAGACGTAAGTTCACAAGTCCCATGTGCCTGTAATTTCACCAGCACCCTTACATTTTAAAATCGGAACGCAGTAGTGTTCTCATTACTTCTTGGTGGCAGAAATATGTTGGCAGTATTTCCCCGGAAGAACTCTTACACAAGAAGCTCTACTGCTACTAAACCTAAATGCCTGCACCTTGAGGATTGAAGGGTGGCTGCTAGTACCGTGGTGACCGTGGCTAAGTTCTGGGCTTCGATAACACAACTGTGTACACTTATGTCATTGATATGATAAGATGAATATGAGATCAACGATACCCACAATTAGTAATTCATCGTTAGTAAAGTATTTCAGGAAACTTAAATAAATATACTGTATAACAAGTATATTCGTCGCAATCATCTTTTTGTGGAATTATTATCTATAAATAAAAATATTTATGAACTACCACAAAACTTTGTATCGAAAAACTAGATGTTATATATTATTTCTGGGTATCATTAAATCGCCCGCTAGTCGTAAATTATTAAATAGGTAAGAAAGTTAGTATAAATCAATAAAGTTATTTTTAATGTATCACTAAAACCGTAAAACAAAATTTTACTTACTTCCATTTTCTTTTGTCGTTCATCTTTATAGATGCGGAGTTTCCCATATTGATTGTCGGCTTATCACTTATTATATCACTTTTAAAAACAAAAACAATCTACGCTCGAGGTAACTACGCTAAGACACGACAAATAAGGGGCTTAGTCATTCGTACACTAGTCGGTGTACATACGCACCACTAGACACCACCTGTAGACTGTAAAGGCAAAGGTGGCCGTGACTTTCCCTCACCAGCTCACTTAACTTCCGACGTACGTACCTACCGTCAAATGCAATTGTTCTTTAATACTTCTGTGAAGCAAATATAACTTTACACTAACATGAAGATGACTGTACCTGGTACTTTGAATGTATTTTAAAAACATGTTCCATATTAGCAAAGTTTATTTACAAAACACGCCCAGTTCTGTACTTTAGCTGATGTAAACTTTCGGTCACTATAAATCGTAATATTAATTTCTAGAGAATAAATACATAAAACCGTAGCCTGTGATGTACATAGATAGGTGCTGTAACAAGTACCTTACACACCTTATTTATGAGTGTGGATACTCACACTTTTTTACGGAATCAAAAATACTTATATACAAGAAATTTTATGAACGTCGCTTTTTACGAAACTGGTTTAGTAAAAGACAATCCAATCCGTTGATTTAAGCGAATTTAAAACTTAATACAAAGGATTATGCGCCGTCTCGATAGCAACATGCTCTTGTATTCACTTTATGCTGCAGTTCCAATTACGAAATGTCTGTTTCACAACATGCCTCTACCATTAAATCAAACAAACATTGAAAGAGATCGTAAGTCTCGTTACAAATGGTAATTTTGTTTCTTATCTATTCAAGTTTAATTAATCTCTGTTTAAACATTAATTGACCAGTCATTTGTTGTAAACTGGTAGTCAAAAGTGATCAATATCGCTCATACACGGTGTCATAAAAATATCTGACCATAGGTATGTCTGTCGATAATCATAATGATGATTAAAATTTACTTTAGTTTACTTTAATAATCTCAGGACAGAGTACTAAAAAAACCAACATCAAAAAGTCGTGGAATTACATCTATTTGCCAAGCTTCATTGAAATCGGTTACCAGAAAGTGCGCGAAACCGGATTCATCCCCTAGTTTGTCACCCTTAAAGGTGGAATATTTTCTTTAAATTTAAATGGTACCAATACTGAGGTACCCTCTTTCCTACACAAAAAGAATCATCAAAATCCGTTTACAAATGCAATAAAAGAGTTATCGTGTAACATAATACAAAAAATACAGTCTAATTGAGAACCTCCTTTTTTGAAGTCAGTCAGGCTTAAATTAATTAAAATATGGTAGAACCATTTTCTTACATTCTATGCTATAAAGACACAGGCGAAATTATATTTAGTAATGAATGAAATACAAAGAATTGAACATTTATTTTCCATTTTATTAAAGAGTATAAATAATAACAATATGTACAATTAACTATTTATTATTGAGCTGGCCAATCAAATGTTAGTAAATCACAAAATGTTTTGGTTTGGGAGCAAATTTACGTACACAATACAAATATTAAAAATAAACCTTTTCACTTTTTAAACGTCAATCACTCCACTAAGCAGTCGAAATGTGGTTTCTGGTTATATACTCGTTGTGTGGTCCCAATGGATGGTTAGGAACTAAAATACTGGACAAATCTACTGAAAAGGTTTATTTGAAACGCGACACGGTAAGCAGCGGATTTTATTTAAAAATTATGAATGCATCAATAAGTGCTGTCACTGACATCAACTATTCTGACATTTCTTACGTCTAACGAAAAGTGATTAGGTGGTAGGAATGGGTAATATAGCTTTTTCTGAATATCGTGTCGAAACTATATATATCAATATTCGCAATCGAATTTCGAAACTGCATATTTTCTAAAACTATATATTCATGGATACAGCCTGCGTGCGCGCTGCGTTGATACATTGCCGTTACTAATATTCGGAATCAGATTTCGAAACCATATATCATTGGATATAGTTTTACAAGTGCAATGCGGGCCAATGTTAATATACAGTTTCGCAGACGCACAAAAAATGGTTTTGCGTTGATATCCACTCAGTGAATATCTGATACGAAGCAACGTCGGTATATAGTTTGGAAAATATATGATTTCGTATTGGTCAAAAACCACTAGTATCCCTCGGTAATCGCTCGGCTTGATTCGGCATCGCTATAAAATACGCGATGCGGAGCAATATCGATATATAGTTTCTAAGTTACATGATATCGGATATTCGATATTGCCACAATATATAGTTTCAATAACTATTTGTAACGTCCATTCCTTTTAGGTGGTAATAAGTGGTTTGTGATAGTGAGGTTATTTTGTTGATTATTTTGTTTAATTTGGGAACTGAAAAGGATATAAAGTATACTTTTGCTGAATAAAACATTTTATGATTTATTAAAAAGGTTCGAAACAACGCCCTGAAAATATGCAAGCTGAAGGTTGTTCTTTACTTTTATATTTATCTATAAACTTCATAATCGCAAATTTAATTTCATCATATTTCTCTATTTCTTTATTATTGCTTTACAGAGGTGCAAGAAATTTTCTTAAAGACTCTCAGAGAAGAGGAGGATATATCTGCAGCCATTGCTGCTATCAAAACTCTGTTGACTGTGATACAAAACTACAAAGGTAAACAACAAAAGTAACATGCCCAACATCCTAAGTTTAACTATATAGTGGCTTGAAAAAGCACATGTCAAATATTGGGCTCCTAAGAGGGCACCACAATAAATAAAACGAAGAAGAAGAAATATTAGGCAGAGAGAGAATAGAGAGTAGATTCTGCCACAAGGCAGATGACACTCCTGTTCATCTTATCAACTCTGACAGCCGACAATGCTACACCCAAAGCTCCATACTGGGAAGGCACACGCCACAGCCAGAAGACATAATACCTGGCACAGCCAGTAAATTCCATCGGTTCTTCAATGCTGTCTGCCTTGGCTCCATAATGCTTGGGGAGCACTATCCAAAACACCCAGACCTGGCCCAATTTAGAAAAAATTGTTTCTAAATTGGTCCTACCTTTTATTGAATGCAAGACTTCCTCATCTAGAGCTATATATTCGTGCTGCAAGGCCACTAAAATTGTCCTAAAATTGGACACAACAACTTTAGTGGCCTATTCAACAACTATAGTGACTTATTCTGTATTAAGTCAGTTAAATTTGCAAACCTTGTACCTATGTATTAAACCTTGTATTAATGTGAACTTTTGAGTGTGCACAAAAGATAGACTTACTAGAAATAATTTTATAGTCATATATATCTTTGGTCTATGTATATTTTTAAGCCTTAATTGCGCACTATTGCACTTGTAGAGTAAAAAAGAGATCAGTTTCCACAAAGAATTATGAAGTTTGCAAATTTGACTATTTTATATATTTCTGTTGCAATAAAGATTCAAATTTTTTTTTGTCCAGTCGTTACAATAAGAGAGCTGAACATAAACCTAAAAAAAGCAGTTGAGGCAATGCGGCACTGTGACCAGCCTGTCACTGCCATCGCCTCAGGATGTGAACTCTTCATGAGGTTTATCACACTTGCCAAGCTTGATGACAAGGTAATGAACTTAGCCAATTGTAGTAAAGTTGTAAATTGAATTGAATGCAATATGCAACTTTTTTAAATTCAAAAGATTTCCTTGATATAATAATCTTATTTGAATATTTTTAAACTTGCGATGTTCCATGCATACTATAATGATAGTGTACATATTCTGTTATATCCAGAGTGTATATACATTGCAGCTGTAGCCTTAATAATGAACTATTTTGAAATTAAATTAATTCTATTGAATTTAATCTTAATGCACATATTGACATTGTTTAAAAATATTACTGTCATGGGACATTATTTTATTCTATAAATAAGACCATTTTTACACTCATATTGAAATACATACAATTATTATAAATGTTGTGTTATGTAATAAATAAATAATAAAATGTGAGATATAATAATATGCACATTGTTCACATATCCTATCAGACCAGGTATTGCGAGTAAAACTTAGCAAGTGCATTTTATTATGACAGGTCGAAAACTCCCATATGCCAATTTAATATGGTTTTGGAACTCACTTCAAAGTTTTCGATTTTTGTACTCAAGTACAAAAGTAAGAAAATTGCTGTTCTGTTTATAATTAATGATTTAATGAGCCTGGCTCCGCTTTTTTAAAAGTAGCACATACAACTGTCTTGATGAATTTCTAGGGTTATGAAGACTGTGAACAAGTGATGCTGCAGCGTGGAAGGACTTTCTTAGAGGCACTATTGGAAGCAAGAGGGAAGGTTGCTAAACAGGCGCTTCCTTTTATTAGTGACGGATGTGTAAGCTGTTATAAATTGATTTATCAGTAACTAAATATTACAAAAAATAGAGACAAAACTGAAAAAAAATCAGGTCAGAAAAATTGTAAAATAACGTTTTTTGCAATATTGTGTATTGTACTAATAAAAAACTAGCGTACAGTATACACTCTTATAAAAATGAAAAGTTTTCACTATACGAGTACGCTCAGACTCGAGTTTACTCGTATGGCTGCTCGGACGCTACTCGTAACGTATAAATACGTGATCTGAGCACACTCGGACGTCGCCATCTGATCAGTGTGGACTTGGATGCAGCTCTATTTTTCCGTGTCTACTCGGATCATTTTATAAAAACAAAATGGTGCCAACTAAGAAAAAATTTAATTAACATGACTCTATTAGCTTCTAAACGAGTTTTTATCTTTCTCTTCCACTTCTCGAATAAAATTATTTGAAGCACTCAGACACGTCTTAGAATCCATTTTCTGGTAAAAACTTTTCTCTTGCTTTGTTTTTTCCACCCACTACCATACCTGCTACAACTCATATATCTCAGCAGCAAATCAGTTGACATCATCTTGACTGTGCAAGGAGACGAATGCTACTTGGACGCTGATTAACTCAATGGTGTAAACTAAACTCTAAGCAGACTCCTATACGATTTAACTCGTATGAGCGCACTCGGTCCGAGAGCACTCGTTTAGTGAAAACCCAGCTTAACCAAGATGGAAATTGTAGTTTGTTGTATTGAACATGCAAGTTGCATAGCTAAAATAAAATTCATATAATATACATTTGCAGAAAATTTTAACACACTCTAGGTCGAGAGTTGTTTTACAAGCAATGTTGGAGGCAGCTAAAGCAAATAAGAGATTTGAGGTCTATGTCACAATGTCAGCTCCAGATAATAGCGGGTAAGTTATGTGGGAAACTCTTAGATTATACTTACTAGTAACTTGATAATATGACAATAAAAAATAAAAAAGATAAGTCGTTTTTTCGTAGTCAATACTAAACAGTGACAGGTAGGTATGGCGCGAACTTTAAGAATTGAAATTTGGATTGTATAAATATTTAAGTCTGTGTTTCAGTTTTAATGATAAAATATAAGGCATAACACTTCACGTGAACTTCATTATATGGAAGTTTGCCATTGCAGTGTACTAATGCATAAGCAGCTGCAAGCGGCCGGCGTGGACTCGACGCAGATCCTGGACTCAGCCGTGGGGTACATCATGGAGCAAGTGGACATCGTTATGATCGGCGCGGAGGGCGTCGCCGAGAGCGGGGGCATTATTAACAAGGTAAACATATTTCTTTATTACAGATTTCTCACAGAGGCAAAAAAGTAGTTAAAAACCAAAAACAACGATCTGCTTACAAGTGCATAGAAAAATTTGTAATTTTTGGTGGTTCGTTCCATAGCAAAGTTGAGAGGAGCGTTGATTGAACCAGCGCCATTAAGCAATCCTTCCTGTAGGAAGGATTGCTTAAAGGCGCTGGTTCAATCTTTGTATTAATAATAATTATAACAAACTAGTGGAGTATGTATAACATACTGACATCCAATAAAATTAATTACAAGGTAAAACATAGTTCAATCTAGTAGGCCTTTCAACTTGACACATCATTGACTATCTCTTGAAGCCTCACCATAGATATAGGAATCTATATCTATGAGTCTCACTATATTTTATCAGGGTATAGTCTCTTGAGATAGATGGAATTCCAAATTTTACTTTTAGCGAACGAACTCTAACTATACATCGGTGAAGAAAGATCTAAGGATAGCGTGAAGCTGCAAAACGACATCACTGCAATAGAAGAGTTGACACTGTCAAATCAGCTTGAGTTCATTACAAGTGCAATGATTAAACTCAAATTGATCCAGTAGCAGATGAAGGGAGTTTACATTGAAAGCTCATATTCTGTTTTCCTTACCTTACTGGAAGTTTACAATGTTCGCGACGGATGATCGCGTAGATTTCTTGGTGGTAGAGCACGCGTTTTTGAGCAACTTTGTTAACCGACTTCGAAAGGAGGAAGTTCTTAATTCGACTGTATTTTTTATGTGTGTATGTTACGCGATCATTCCGACATTTGTGAACCAATTTTGATTATTTTCCTGTTGAAAAGAGGGTACCTCAGTATAGGTCCCATTTAAATTTAAAGAAAATATTCTACTTCTACGGATGGCAAACTAGGGGATGAATCCGGTTTCGCACACGTTCCGTTACCCGATTGCAATAAAACTTGGCAAATAGATATAATTCCAATAAAAAAGCCAATATTTTTTTTTAATAAAAATGTTAAAATTATGTTAAGTGCAATTATGAACCAAAAACAAGCCCTGTTAAGAACTATTTAGTTGAAATCTGCATAGTAATTACTTCCGCTTCCGCTAAGATTTACTTTGACGTCTGTTTCCGATGTGACATTTCCGTTGCATCTCTACTAAATATATACATACACTTTACACCTTTTTCCGATTGAGGCAGGCAGCGACCATAGCCTTCCACTTTCCCAAATAAAATAAATAAATCATATATCATATAAGCCATAATAGTTTAATGATTTGACCTACAGCCTCTCAAGCAGAGGTCGTAGGTTTGGATCCGGGCTCACACCTCTGAATATCTCGGAATCTTTTTCCGACTTTCAATTTGTAATATACTACTACTACTACTACTACTACGAGAGAATATGTCCTCAACCCTCGTCTGAAAGTAGATCCATGCGCAACAGTGGGACGTACAAAATGGGTTGGCGGACGAATTATATAATATATTCATAATTCATATAATCAAAAATTTATAGTGGATTATAGTGAAATTCAATTTGATTGCATGATATTTTCGTATTGTAAAATTTACGACAAATCAACCGCCTTCATGATTATTTCTCGGCGGCTCGTGGGAGATTTCAGAGGGAGTTCACTAACCTATACATATTTTAAATAAAAAATGAAACTCACATTATAGTGTTCCATTTTAAACAATGCCACTAAACACTATGCTTCTTAAGAACGATTGAATAATAAGAATTTTTACAACACAACAAAATGCGCGCGAAAAAAAACTGCTTCTGAATCTTGCTAAATTTCCTCATACTAATCTTTTGTTTCACGTGTCGCGCCGTTAAGAAATTTCTCTTCCGCACTCAATGAATCAGTTCTGAACTTTGTAAACAATGTCGGTTCATAAAAGCGCTCCACTCAAGGGACAGTTTGCTATACTATATTAAAGAGAAAGATAAAAATCTAATTGTGTGTTTGTCATTCATTAATAAAAAAAAATACTGCGGCTACTAATATAATATGAACGCATAATTAATAAATTTATTTTGGTGGGTTGGATAGGAGTGGGAGTTCACTACACCAGCGCTCCTTAAGACGAGCCGCCTCTGATTGCTATGATAGCGTATATTTACCTTTCTAGGTCGGCACATACGGGTTAGCAATGGCAGCTCTTGAACTGAAGAAACCAGTGTACGTACTAGCAGAAAGCTTCAAGTTTTCCCGTGTATACCCTCTTAACCAACAGGACATTCCCGTCGAATTTAAATATCTGTCAAGTGTGATCAGTTCTGGTAAGGATTTGTCTAAAGAACACCCGTTGGTGGATTACACTCCGCCATCTTATATTACACTGTTGTTTACTGATATAGGTATTCTTACGCCGTCAGCTGTTAGTGATGAATTAATCAATTTGTATTTGTAATTTTTGTAAATTTTAGCAATAAATTTATCTTTATTTTTAAAAGCTTTTTTTATTATGTACGTTTAAATAGCAATCCTAATCCCTTTGAATTTTTTGAAATATGGCTCAATTAATTGTAGCGAATTTTTGTAACGATATTGTACATAGCATAATGAACTTTATGGTCGACAGTGCAACGTACAAACTAGATACGAGTGAAAATCTTCCGCGGAATGCGTTTTGTACGTTACAGAATTGACCATAAAGTTCATTATGCTGTGTACAATAGCGTTACAAAAATTCGCTTCCATTCCGTTCCGCCGCAATATAAATTGAGCCTATGGGGTAATCCGTTCATGTCTAATAAATCCTTACCTATTTCTACCCCCAAGCGTAATTTCGGCATTACTGCATTTCGATTTTGAAGGGTGCTGATGCAATTACAGGCACACGGAATTTTTCAAGTTATGTCTATGGTAACGGGCGCAGTGAGCCAGTGACACTGCCCTCAGATTTTAGCTATTCATTCGGAGCGGCACGGTAACTGTTATGGACAGGCGTGTCGCTTACCAGAAGGGGCACGACTTGTTCGTCCCGTCACTTGGTATCATAAAAAAAAGTAAAAATAAATCCAAAAATTGTCTGGCACTTTAATATGTAATAAAAAGTATTTACAGTCACTTCGTATTCGTACGTCTACAAATATATAACTAAACGCAATAAACTAACAATATCTCACTTTGTATTATACTTAACCTAAGTAATTTATTTCATGCACATTTCTGAGGCAAGAAACTAATTTGTTGTATACAAAAATTTAGACTATACAAACTTTACGAGTAAAGAACAAACTTATTACATTCAAGACAAAAAAGCAAAGTAAAATTATTTATTCATTTGTTTGTTAGAAAATACACAATGGAAGCACAAATTATATCATATCACAAAGTCCATAATTGCCACATTTCAATACAATTTTAAACATCTCATTTACTTATATTAAATCCGCTGCGATGTTGATATGAAGCACCCTAATTATATAAAAAATATGAATAATTACATTTAAAATGGATATTTATCATACATACGTCCCGAAATAACTGTTTACAGTAATATTATTACCCAATACATTTACAAATTAATTACTATTTATTAAGGTTGTACTCTTATAACACTCACACTTCACACATATAAAAACT
This sequence comes from Hyposmocoma kahamanoa, assembly GCF_003589595.1. Lineage (NCBI taxonomy): Eukaryota > Metazoa > Arthropoda > Insecta > Lepidoptera > Cosmopterigidae > Hyposmocoma > Hyposmocoma kahamanoa. The sequence goes on from NW_020654878.1 coordinate 6,875,873, forward strand.
TCCATAACAGTACGTAAAGACTGAGAAAGTTCTCTTAGCTCCTAATATGATGGAGTTAGTATTAATTGCGTTGTCAATAGAATGAATCGAGGGGTCCTAGGCAAGACCCAGTGTAAACTTTCGTGAAATTTGTTATGTAACTCAACTTTTCATAACTTTCATGCACGTTACACCATAGTATATTAAGAGCGAATAGGGCAACTCCCGCCTGTTCGGCGCTTAAATGCCTACCTACACTTCGCACTGGCCGTAGGGTTGTTATATTATTATTTTAGTTTTACCTTAGAGCATAGGTTCCCAAACTTTTTCGCTCACCGGCAAGTTTTACATAAGCAAGATAAAAAAATTTCCACGCTCACCGACACAAAAATAATTGAAGTTATATTTATTACGTTAATTTTGTTGACACAAAAAATCACAAGGAAAAAATATACTTATGTAGTGTATTTTGTATAGATAATTTAGGTTTATTATTTCAAATGCTACTACTATGGCTATGGGTGCTACCACCCTAGGACTGTTCAGCGCCCATTGCGACCACTTTGGGAAACTATGCCTTAGAGCATGAGTTTTACCTACAAGTTGTAACATAATTTGAAAATATTCAGGTGTTCATCACAGTAATCTCGTGCTATATTGAAGTAACCTTTATTAAATGCAGTAGGTAGTTACGTATTGATATTTCTATATCAGCATCGCGAATTGGTTTCTTGATTATGAAGTACGATTACGAAATAGAAGTGAAATGCTGAACAATATTTTGAGGCACCTTTTCAAACAACCACAAACACAACAATAAACACGCTCTACTTTTTGATGTAATTTTTTAAACACCAAACAAACGCTACAATTCTAGAATGAACGGCACTTGAGACGTCCCGTGCTATGTAACGCGAGTGCACCGCGAAAGTGTGCATCCGTGCACGCGACGGGCGTGCACACGTACAAGTCGCGCTGCTACGTTTGTATGGAGTTACCATACTCTATTATCCCTACTATGGTTACACTCATAAATTTTCTTATTAGATTAAAAGAATATGAAAGTACACTACAATGAGTTAGATAACTCTATATTTTATAATTGTATGAGACTGTTTGTTCCTCAATAAAAAGAAAAAAATAACTCGTTTTATAATAATTCACACACTTATTGGGTTTTGCCTCGGAGCACTCGAATTAGTTGTGACAACAAAGTGACGATCTAAATCGAACTCTACAGTCTTTACTTTTTAAGCTAATTATTACACAACCACAATCGCTAGACGTATATGCGTAAGAGATCAACACTGCGTTTATAGACGCAATCCGATTATTACTATAAAAAAAATACTAGAATCTTTATCTGTAACATAGGTCAACCAAACAACATTCAATTCAAGGGGCCGCAAATTAAACTTAGCACCACACATACCATAGCTAAACCGCGGATTTTCAGAGTATTCGAAGTTCAGAGAGCAGTTTTTTGTCATAGATATGATATCTATGGCATAATAGCAATCCGTGTTAGCTGAAAGTACGCGGCTAAATTTTGATAGGTATGGCGTTAGTCTTTAGTTAATTAAATACATACTTTTTCAGATTTAAGTTTAGAGATATGAAATTAATCGACTTTTGACGACATGCTCTTAAAATTAGACAAAATACATGAAATGTATCGAATAGCAAATTAAAGCCGGAATAATTTGTCAGCTCTAAATTTAAATTAAATCTGCCTTTTTCTTGCGGACAAGGAAAGAATCATATGCTCCTAAAATAAGTTTAGCTCGCATTCGCGCGAAGTGACGCCAACTATATATAGGCTATACACAACTGCACACTTCTTTGATCTAACGCAATATAGACGCGCGAATACAGGGTTACCTTAAATTTTTAATTTTTGGAGTCATTTCCACTTGAGCATAAATATGTAATTGGTTTGAGTGTGCCGCCAATAGGACGCTATTATGTGTCACCCAACCATAAGCATAATTTTTTGTATTGTTGAACTTTTTTGTATTTTAAAAATATTGATCTAGTTTGACGCTACAGCGTATGGCCTTGAATTTCATACGGGTGTTGTTTTCCTTTACATCTTTGAACCTCTTTTATTTACGTATCAATTACGTTATTTAAATAAATATCTAAGTTGATACAAATTTATTTTTTTGGACTTCAAAAAATGATTCGATGTTATTCCGTTAAACGTGGAATTAGATACCTTCTTTTATCAATTATGGGTATGTTATTAAAAGACTATATTGTAAAACAATCTTCTGGCTGTTTTACAAATTATATATTTAAATTTCCCTGTTAGTCACGCGATCTAACCACTAATAATGGGACTAATGTTAAATTGGCGTTTTCATTTTTAAGATTATAACACTTCACTAATTTTTATTTAGAAATGCATTCCTTTCATACATGTCACTTTCAAATGGCAACTCTCCACGGAAGGTGACGCGGTCTAAAGTGTTTCTTTAGATAGCTACTGGTATCTAGACTTGAAAATATCCAAAACTGACTAAAAAATCTGACATTTATCTTTAATACATACAAATTTCCGTCCACTATTATAGGTTGGCTTTTGATATTACCTATTGTAAATACTGTCAATAATTGTATAAATTTGATGGAAATGTGGCCTCTTGTCCGGTTCGTACTCCCAACATCGTAGCATTAAGGCGTATACATCTTCGGGACATCCTTCTGGTGCTGGCATTCTGTAGCCTGTGAAAACAACGAATAATTTGGTTTGATCCATCTCTTTATGTCTGTCTTCATTTTGTACCGTAAGAGATACTTAATGTTTGTTATCCAAAGTGACTTTATTAGCAAGAAACTATAAAACAAGGAAGCATAGTAGATATACGACAAGATTTTTTAAAATGATTATGAAAACTATTATCGCCATAAAATCCATCTAAAATTTTCAAATTGAGGTAACCCAGATAACAAAAACTCAAATTACCAGTGTCAATTTTTTCTCGTGCTCTTGAATTGCTCATACCCGCGTAAGGAGTGTCTCCTTTCGAAAATATCTCCCACATGAGAACACCATAACTCCATACATCGCACAGGGAAGTGTATTTACCTGTTACAAAATTTCAATCATTATACTCAATATACGGATATAGTTTTAACTAAAATAACTGATTTGTAATGGGGCTATTGCTTAATTAGCTCAACCAAACTATTCTTTCGGCATATTATAATTACTAGCTTCTCTGGACACATAAGTACAGATTTATACATTTTATTTCTTACCAAAATTAAGAGCCTCTGGCGCAGTCCACTTTATAGGTATTTGCTTCATGCCACCAGATACAATATATTCCTCTTCCTCTCTGGACATGCCGAAATCGGATATCTTTACAATGTTATCGTCTCCAATCAGACAGTTGCGAGCTGCTAGATCGCGATGTATGCAGTTTTTGGATTCTAAGTAGCGCATTCCACCGGCCGCGTCTCGACACATTGCCAATAGTGACCGGGAGTTGAGCGTCGCTGATCTTGTTCGAAGAAAGGTAAGCAGGGAACCACCTGAAAGTTTTGATGAACATTTAATCTTCCTCTTCTTGTCAAGTCAAGACAAAAACCAAGGCAATACCAAACCAGTGTTATATTTCTTAGGCCCAGTAAGCAGCCACCTCTACACCCCTATCTGTTGCCTTTCGCAGGTCTTCGCGGGTCAGCTGTACTGTGGGTACGAGAACAAGTGAGATATACTTTGTGTGGGGGATCCGCAAGCACAAAGTTTTGGAGTCGGGTGATATATCCCCCATTTCACCATGTTGTCTCTACATCGGCCAACTGTGACTTGAGACGGTTCAAGGATTTCCGTATTGGCTAATGATACTCGTGGCCGGGGGAAGACTTTCGGCTAGGGTGATAAAATCAAGAGGAAGAGCGAGTATGCATTGCCAAAGTTTACGCCTCACGGCCCTTGGGCTACCTACTGTGAAGGAGGAAGCTCCTACGGCTTGATTTATATTAAAGTAATAACGCCGGGGCGCGCCTACCACAACCTCTTAAAACAATATTACTTTAACCTTACATTGACTTTTCGTACCATGACGCGCTTATAGTAAACTTACTATAATGTTAAAACTATGATGTTTTATTGGCAACTTTGTGACTATTCATTCCATCAGTTCGTACTATACGCGACTTTAACATTAAAGTAATATTGCTCTTATGTCAAATTTTGCAATCTTAAAATAGTTACACGGATGCAATGCAAACAATATTATTTTCAGTTTTATTATCTTAACATTGATTTAAATATTTTGTTTATTTTTTTTATTTAATAGTACATACGAAATAATTTAAAAAAAAATATATAAATTTAAAAAAAATATAAATTTAAGAAAAAATACGCGAAGTTGTGGCAGGCCCCTTTGAATACGCAGTAAACCATAACAATGTTAGAATTACTGTGCTAGTTTTAACACTGATTATGTGTTCGATTTATTACAATTTAAAGGAAATTCACTGTTTATCATTATTTGCCAACCCAAACATTTATGTAGCTCAGTTTATGATCGTTTACACGCATAGTTTCAGTTAACACAACCTACAGTGTTACACCCACGTTTTTCATTTATATGTAACAATCTAGCGAGATTTGCTGAAAATACGTCCGTGGCGTCATTAGATTCTACCCACCTGACACGAGCTCCATCACTATCATGATTGGTTGTTTCTGTACCGCAATACCGATCAACCTCACTATATTGGGATGCTGGTACTGTTTAAGTATCCTGCCTTCTTGCAGGAAAGTCCGTTTTTGTTCTTCTGGTAATGCCACTCGACAGGTTTTGACTGCTACTTCTTGACCTGTTGTTTTTAGTCGCGCTTTGTACACGTCTCCGAAGTTACCCTGTACACAAAACATGTCATAAATATATTTACGGTTAATCCTTAAATTCAAACATAATGATTTAAAAAGATTCACAAAAAAATTTTTTTTTCTCGTTGACCCGTAGGGACGTCCATGCTGCACCGTAGCATTGCTCTTTACCAACTGAGATACGGGTCCAGTTACCGAGCCGTCGAAATTCTCCTATGTGTTTTTTGTTATAGATCTTTGTAGACTTTCGGCATTCGTCGCCGCTATTTCACTTTTGCCATTCGTATTCATAATTGTCGCCGCTATTTAATTTTTGGCATTCATATTCATAGCTAAACTAGTGGAGTTATTTCACAAAAAATTACAATAAATAATTATGTATGTTTTAAGAATTTTCATGTCTAGGTTAATTTTACTTCACTCGTAATGAAATATAAACATGGTTCCTTTTTAAGTAATTCAAAATATCAAGTACGAACCCGGCCGATCTTATCCAACAACTGGACATCATCGTTGTTCAATTCCCACGTTTCTCTTGGTACAGCTCTCCGCAACAAAGCGCCAGAGCGCGCAGTGACTGGGACTCCGCTTGTTCGCTGCCATGCTATCAGCTCCGCGACTGTCGGAAATGCTGCCCCTTCGAAACGATAATGGCCCTGGAATGACCAGTTCTATGGTCAAAAAGGTTTACTGATAGACATGATATCTTCTTGTTATTATATACGTGCCTACAATAAATATTGCTGATAGGCGCTGTGGCCAGGTGTGGTGTAGCTCGTGTGCTTTTAGTATCTAAAAACGGTTCTAAAAGGGTTAACTGTACCTAAAGGTTTCTTAGAAGGCTTGTACCAACCTTAAGACGCTTCTAACCGAAATAATCTTTAGATTTAAGTCACTGCTCACCTCAGGCGTAGTCTGTACAATGAAATGCTTATGCTGTCCCCAACAAACGGATAGCACGAGTTGTCGGGCATGATTCCTGGTAGTTTCCCGAACTAAATAGTCGCCGTCGGCGCGAAGCAATCTCACCACCTCCTCTCGCGGCAGGACGCCATGGAACCATTCCTGTTCGACCAGTGAGCGTTCTGTTTCACTCACACTGACCTGTGGAGTATTAAAAAAGTGAGAATGATATTTTCAGCTATTTTCCAACGTGTTCGTTTTACATATACAACAGGTATGTGCGCATGGACAGTGGGTTAAATATTTTTCAAATCACAAATTAGTATCTAATAATGTTGATAGTACTGAACAGTTAAAGGTTGAACTAAAACCAAACTCTAATTTAAAATCAATTATTACACAAAATTACATGCAGACACGTCACTCCCGATAACTAATTACGGAACAAAACATATTAGACATAAAAACGATTATCAAAAGCATTGTAAACGTACGAGTTCATTTTGTAACTCAAGTTGCAGTTGTTTCAGCCGCTTCTTCCTGCGGGGCACTATCACCGGCGGGGGCAGCTCCGAATGTGTTATGTACATCGAAAACGGATCCATCGTTTAGCTAGAATATTGCGACTATAGCTAATAAATCATTATAATTGTTTTATTATCTCACTTCAACGCAAAAGAACAGAAGAAAAACAGGATGAACTTGACGCAAACACAACCGACACGTTTACTGGCGACACGCAAACAGCTAAACATTTCAGGAACGTCGCAAGCGGCTTCACCTTGATTTTGAAACTGAGTTTTAGGGAGAGCCAGAGCTATTTTAATTTTATTTGAAGCGTGTTCCGGCGCGAAGTTCGGGTGCTTCGGATGCGCGCTAAAATTAGCAGTGTTACATCGTAATAACGCTCAATTCACTGCACATAGCTTATTTGAATCACGGTAGTGCCTCGTAGAGTGCCCGTATTGTTTTCAGACAAGCCGGTAGGCTAATGGTAATTAGGTGCAATAAATTTCCATGTGATCTAGGGGATACATGACCTGAATTTCTACACTTTGCTCGTGGTATTCTCAAAATCAACCGAGTAGGCCAAGGAGATCTTTAAAAATTAAATTCCTGCGGTTTGTGTGACACGCGTGATATAATGCGAAAGCTTCATGCGTCCATGCCATGCGTGGGTTTTATCATTTTCATCTGCGGTTAGCGGCACTCACCACACTGTTAGAACTAACATCGCTACGTCTCTTTTTCCGAAAAACGCCAGATCGTTCCACACGGCAATGCACATAGACATCCAAACGTTTTCGCAAGCGGCGCTTTAAGATGATAATCCGCTTTTTGCGAAGTGTCCTGACGACCTTTACCGAGTCAGATGGGCCTTCGCTACTGCTCCGGTAAGTCTTTGGCGGTAGCGCTGGGCTCGAAGGCACGGACTTGCGGCGGAATGGTCGCGTAAAAAGTCGAAAGAACGGTTTCGGCGGTATTATGGAGTGTAGGTGCAAGCGCAACGTGTTCACTGACGCCTTCGATCCAATCGATGAGCGTTCCTGGTAGATTTAATGCTACATCCATCATAAAATCCACATAGAGGCTGATAAATCACCTCTATCAACATAAACTTTCCTATTTTTTTCAACCATCATAAATCATTACATCTAATTTCACGCTCCTATACACTGCAACGTACCTGGTGATCAGGCGAGCTACCATCGAGGCTGTCAACGCCCACGGTCTCGGTGGAGAGATCCGGACAACCGCTAGGCGCCTCCTCACATCCTAATTCTGCTAACGCTGACCTGATCATCTCTGCTTGCTTTGCACACTTGCGTTCAGCAATCTTCAGCTCTAACAACTTTATAGGTTCTGACGTAGTTACTGGAATAGGCGGAGGTGAATGCCTGGCAAAAATGAAACAGAATTCTTAGATTCTCGTCACATTAATTTCGACATTTTTTGGTCGTGAAGTGCTAACATACAGGGCATTATGTATGGGAAAGTAGGAACCCAAGTGTAACTAACTATACTTAATATTGGATGAAAAGGTAGGTTTTACATTCATTTTAATTTGCAGAAGTTTCACCTTCTCTGTCTTTTCTAGGTAATATCACAAAAACAATTAATTCCATTGTACTCTATCACAAATGCTATATGTACATTCAAACAGAGTTTCATCTCACCTATCGATCCCATTAACACCATTAGTTAATCCGGTGTTATTATTTTTGCAGACCCCATTCCCGATGATTTCCGGTCCTTGCAGCGCTATCTGCTTCTCCCTGTTGTCTTGTAACGTTGATTCTAGTTCTATGAGTTTCTCCTTCAGCCATTCCACTGTGAGATTGTCGACAGTTAGTTGGTTCGGCTGCAGCTTTCCGCTCGTGTCTTCGACTAGACTCTCGTCGAATGTGAACGAGACTGGCGTGGAGGGGGGTGATCTGTAATGATTTAGGATTCTAATCAAATAATTTTTGCGCTACGTGTGTCTGCTGTACTATACATACATAATTTTTGGACAAACTACGTGTGATGTATTTTCTTCAATTATATTTTCAAGAATGGCATACGATTACGTCACGAGTGTCATAACTCTAATTTTATTTGTTATAATGAAAGGCTGAAACTTTCTAATTTTCCATCTAACAAATAAAATAAGAAATTTGATTTTTTTTTCTTAAAAAAAATACTTTAAATCGCTCTCCTGCAATATTTTTGAAATGCACGTTAGACGTTTTATCTTTCCGGTGTCGATATATGTTTTTACTAATCAATCATATAAACAAATATTATATTGTCATTACTCTTGTTATAGGACACCCATGTCATAATTATAATTATATACCTAGTGTTGGTTTTATACCAACTCTCGATTATTTGTCACGAAGAATATCAGATTTCTCTCTTGATAATCAATTGTACCATATTACTATTCTGTTGTTACTCACTTGTATTTTTCTACAAATTCTTTGTATTCTTCCTGAGGTTTTAAGTTCTGGACTGCGTTGTCCATTTTGGTTTGGATTTCTTTAAACTTTTCCGTACCGAAGTCCGACCTCTGCACTATTTCCAATAGAATCCCTTTCCTGTTGAATAAAAATACAAAACAGTTAGATTTACACACGGAAAATATGTATGTTTTATGACTCACATTAATAAATCGATGAATTTGCAATTTTAACCTAACCTGGCATAGCCTACATTTACTAAAAAATACACGTGTCGATTCATTAGAATAATGATGATTTCAACCATTTACTTATGTCATTCTCTTTTATTTCTTATAACATCCTTGCAGTTCTTGATATTGGTGGTTTTCGCTTTTAAAGGTAACTGACGATGTTTGTTTTTCGACTAGATTTAATGTTTCTTAAATGTACTGAAAATTTCAATAGCAGAAGAACAATGATGTCACAGTTACTAAAATTCGCTTGCTACTTGTACACATTCCGATGCTTCTCTGAGAGTTACTTAAAACATATTCCTTATAAAGTTCTGTCTAATTATATCTATTCCAATTGTTATATGATTTGTCTTCAGAAATGTACATTCTTGAAGGAGCTCCTTGACATTTACTTTATACTCACGAAGCCACCCATCTCTCCAGTGTACGTCCTCTTTTATGCATTATATAGAAGATCGGGGATCATTCTAGCGCAAAGCTCGAAACTTGTGCGCCAAAGTTACTCTGACAAATGTATACTAACCAAGAAGCATGCGTGGCTTCTCCTTGGCGTCTTTGATGATCCCATAATGCTGGTAACGCGGCACTACGTAACGCTCGTTCACACTCCGTCGCCTCTGCCAGAAGCAGGACATATTCATTGTGAGCCCGGTGCAGTCGTCGACACGCCTTTCCATATTTGTCCCTCGTCTCGTCCAACTTGCGACCTCCTCTGCTCGTTGGACCTGGAACATAATACCGCAACTGTTAACTATCTATGAAATTACTATTTAGATAGGTATTCTATAAAAACCAAATATCTTAAGACAGTCTGTGAAAAGCTAATCGACAAGGTTACGATACCACATATTAGAATAAATACAAAATGACGTATGTAAATTATTAATTAATATTAAGTAACATCACATAGAGTAGATTTAGTTGCAGTAGAGTACCTTGTGAAAGAGTTCGTCCAGGGAAGTGGTGCCACCTTACCTATTTCTGCCGCCAAGCAGTAATGTCAGCATTACTGTGTTCCGGTTTTGAAGGGTAAGGATGCTGGCGAAATTACAGGCACAGGGGACTTGTCAACTTATGTCTCAGGGTGATGGGCGCAGTGGCAGTGCCTCTCAGATCTTTGCGATTTAAAGCTCTGAGTGGCACTGCAATTGTTATGGACAGGCGTGTAGCTTACACACAGGCAGCAGGCGTACGACTTGTTCGTCCCGTCGTTTGATATATAAAAAAACGTTGTTCTTATACCAAAGTAAGTAACGAAAATAATTGTGTTATGGAAATCGGAAAACACGACGGTACCACAAACACGCGGACCCGAGACAATATAGATAAGTTAATTTTTCTCGTTGTGGTTGTGGCCAGGAATTGGACCCGGTACCTACCTACCTCAGAGATGGCGACACCTTGAAAATCGGTGAGCAAGCCACTCAACCACGGGGGTCATCGTTACAGGTACCGTGCGGAAATTTTAAAACATAACGAGAGCGGAAGTACTTGCCATCATTTTAAAAATAACTTAAAAAGATGAAATAGTATATAAGAATGAGAAGAACAGAGAAGACAAAGTGTTAACTGTATAAAGTAAAACAAGCAATGTGTAAATGACGCCCTATACTTATAATTATGAGCCGATAAAAAATTATAAATTAAATAAAATTGAATGAATATTGTAGGTATATGTTGAGGATGACTCTGTCTTGTGTGGCTTCGTGTAGAAGAAAAAGATGATTAAAGACATGAATGATCTAACTTACACTTACATTTAAGATAGTTCTCTTCGAACTTCGCCCTCATCTGCTTGTATGACTCCAAGCACTTCTGGTATTCGCTCTGTTTTCTTTGGACTTCTTCTGATAACTGTGTACAAAAAGAAAACATTTTTAGGAACAACTATTGTTATAGTATTTAATAGATAAAAGTTTGTATTTAAGACAGTAATAGATAGGCCATAGAAATATAAGATGTTATCAAGGCGTTCAACATTTCGAAAACGATTATAAATAGGTAGGAAATGAAATTATGACCTTAACCAGGCTTTGACCATAGAGCACCTGTAAAAGGTCCGAAAAAATAAATATACGCGATTTAAATCCGGAAAAATAGTTTCATTTTCCTATGTGTAACAATCGCGAAAACCTCGGAACTCGATTATAAATACGTGTTTAAATTATTAATTTAAAAACTTTAAAACAATACATTGGAATGTGAATCAATTTGGCCCCGCTTTCTGATATCAATAAATTATAATGCAATAATAAATAAACATCATTGAATAATCCAATAACGCGCGATAAATCGTCAAAACAAATGCGTTTCAACAATAAAATACTACTTTGTAGGAGTGGGTAGATCTATTTCAACTTTTAAATTCTTTAAAGCTCTTAGTGATGTTATTTATTGTAACGTCAAAAGAAGCAACAGGCCTAAAATTCGCATTAATGTGTATATATGTTCATAATGCCGTAACAACAGTCATTTTGATTGGTATCCATCATTAGCTCTCAAGAAAGTTTCTCACGACTCGCAACGGTAATTAAATAAAAAGTGGACAATACCCTACTTTACAATTTCTCAGATAAACGCTGCATTTCTTCGCTTTATACCGTGATCATTATATTTATGATACTAAGTACTACTATTAATCACTTAATTTTGAGGATTTCCCATGTTTTATTTAATTGCAATAATAATGTGACGATAATGTTCGATTGTAAAAATTTTCAATTTTCAAGGTTATATTATTCTTATTTTCCCTTCTTTACGATTTAATTATGTGACTTCTATTGCTTATAAATTCGGATCAACATGTTTCTACGCCTACGACATATTTTTATTCGAACAGAAACAATAACATGTTTAAAGCTAAAGTGTTTGAGGACTTAAGATTCTAAAAAAACAATAACATGATCTAATGATTTTAATAGTTTATACTCGTATAATTTTTGCGAATTATCTTTACCAGTAAAAAATATAATGAACCCAAAGACTTCAGTCTACTAAATTCAGTCTTTACGTTGATAACGTTGAATGAACTTATGAAATTCAACTTTTGATTGAATAGATAACATTGAACAATTACAAAGAAATACAAAAACAAAGAAAAATGACAATGACATTAGTCAACACCATTAAACCCTGGATATTAAACCATTGACATTTGTTCAAACACGCAATAATTATTGTATAAATTATAATGCAGAGGCTCGAGCATTCCCCTCAGTGGCAGGCGTCAAGTGGCACCGGAAATATTTGGCATTGCATTCTCATGTAACATCGCACGTTAGAATACTTAAAAAAGACTTAGGAGTACAATGGTTTAGCGACGTACAAATTACTTAAGTACAAGTTGTATTTTTTTTTCTTTCGGGACAAGCTAAGACGTTGCCGTATTGCCAGATTTTAGATTTCAATTTTTCTTCGATTAAAACTTGTATCAATTACTCTTAAACTAAAAATTATCCGAATAGAGATTGTAGCTACAGAAACCCGCCAAATTCTTTTTTTTTTCTCATGTACTAAACTATCGTCTGCATGTATAATGTTTAGGTAGTTTTATTAGAAGCATAGCGGTCAAGAGAACATTTTTACAAGAGCAGTCAAAATAAAACCTGAGAGGATTATACACGGTGACTTTTACAAGAGCAGTCAAAATAAAACCTGAGAGGATTACACACGGTGACTTTTAGTAGCGATGCAAACGCGCGTTCGTGAAACGCGCGATTGCATCGCTTCACTTGCGATTTATAGGCGATGGCATCGATGCAAACGCGCGACTGCATCGATACAAACGCGCGATTTCATCGCTACACTTGCGATTTATAGGCGATCGCATCGATGCAAACGCGCGACTGCATCGATACAAACGCGCGATTGCATCGCTTCACTTGCGATTTATAGGCGATCGCATCGTTGCAAACGCGCGACTGCATTGATACAAACGCGCGATTGCATCGCTTTACTTGCGATTTATAGGCGATCGCATCGATGCAAACGCGCGACTGCATCGATACAAACGTGCGATTGCATCGCTACACTTGGGATTTTTGCGTTTGTATCGCTGCTAAAAGTCGAGGTGTGTAACCGCTTATATAGCTTGAAACTTTTTTGATTGCTTTTTTTTCAAAGTAAATCAAATCTTCATCAGTGAATCACCTGAGACCATAATGACATGAGATATAGTGAAACCCTTCATTATAGCCTCGTGCTGTAAAATTAAGTGGATTCAAACAGTTATACCAGAATATTACTTCTTTAATAATAATTCCATCGACTTAAAAACCCTTCACACACTTGGTCGGCTATAAACTTTTAACACAACTTGTTTGTCTGACATTTTCTACGCTTTGTTTTTTATTTGTTTTACATCTCACCTTCAAGATTATAAGCTGAAATCGATGGCTATTTTTATAAATCTCGTAGAAATGGAACGTGTATAAACATCAGCATCCGGTCGTTCTGCTTCAGAGACTAAAAGATGGAATGGTTTTATCTGTTACAGTTCCTGTTTTCATACAAAACCTTTAGCATAATGTGTCCGAACGTTAAGTGTTTTGTGTACTATAATATTATTGAGGTATCAGCAATTCTATACAGTTTTAACTAGTATATTGTGGTGAAATTCCAAACTTCACCAGTTACAGTGACACTGTATAAGGTACCATAAGGATAATTTTAATGTAATATCGTCTGTTATATCGAAGGTGAGTTGTAAATTGACTCAGTTCCATGTGATAATAATATACTACTAATCCGTTGAATTGAAAGTACAGGTACAGTTAGCCAAATTTAATAAAATATTTTTCATACAACAATTCTAAATAAGTATTGCTCTATTAAACATTCCAAGTAGACTTCATTTTGTTGTACAAACTCATTTCAGGAAAACACTAGTAACTTGCCGGGTCGGGAGAAATATTTGTATGGCCTACGTTTATTTATCTCGTGAGTTTGGGTGTAATTTGTGGTTGTCTATGTGTGTGTCCATGGCACCTGCGACCATATATTTAAATCTATGCCCGCGACACAGAGTTTCCCTAGCGCGGAGCTATGTTGAGTGTGTGCGTTATTGTTATTATTATCAATATTATTTTCATGGAAAAAGCTCACTTTTGACTAAAAATTTAAGTACACCAAAACGATTACCATAACAAATATTCCAAAGTTGTAACTCCCCTCTTATTGCGTTGGGGGTTAAAAATAGATTAATATAATATAACAAAGAAACGACCGAATGGTACTGTCAAACACACAGTATTTAAAAATATTTGAAAGAAATGGTTGAAGATTTGGCTTGATGGATTTATTCCGATGCCGTAAAATTAATATTAAAAAAAACTTTACACTTTCGACATTGAACCGTTACCGCAAACGGGAAAAGCTCTCGAAAAACTGACATTGGCGGTGATCGCTATCATTTTTATAATATTCTTATAAAACTAACACCGGCACAAGCCTAGTAATACCGCAAAACTCAGTTGAAATTAAGGTCAAACTAGACGTGCCACCTATATCAGCCAAAGTCTAGAATTTCGCCTTACTATCGTAATAACATGAAAAAAACATACAGTAGGTATAGAGTTGAGTTATTACGTTATCTAATTTTAATTTATAATTTCCACCTAATGGTTTGACCTACTGCCTCTCAAGTAGGTAGAGGCCGTGAATTCGAATGCAGCCTCGCACCTCTGATAGTTTCGGAACTTACGTGCGAAATTTACTATAAGCTTTTCGTTAAAGGAAATTATCGTGATGAAACTTGCACGTCGAAGAATTCACAACCCTCGGAAAACATGTGAGAAGTGTGTCTCACCTGAGAGGCAGCCCATGACTAGCAGCGGGACGTATAAAATAGGTTGATGATGATGAAATACTTTTTATACGATAAATCTAATTTTATACATAGAATATGCTTTACTCAAAAGGTCTTTCATCGAGATCCATTGTGTTGTATTTGAATCTCTATGATTGATAACACTGAGAATTGAACGCACAAGTGTGCAAACAATTTTATATGAAAACAGAACCATGACATACTATCTCAGTCAAAACACGCAGGCACATCGATTTGAAATAATCAATTAATGTCTGGATCGTGTTAGGAGTTATTTTATATTTAATACATATGACAATTAAATTATTTCATTTACCAGTCAAAATGTTACTAAGAAAAACAATTTTACATTTATTCGCGAAAGTCAACACCAAACCCGATCGACATTGCGAATCGCTTTATGTAGACCATAAAATTATAAGCAAGTACGGCCAGAACAGCCAAAAGTGCCGACCAATATCTTAAGATTAAGGTGATTTCGAACGTCTATCTGTGTTTTGAAGCAAAGTTTCAACAGGTGTAACATCTAACAGTGTGTTAACAGATAAAAAGTGAAGATATAAAATCAATCAGTAGAATCAACGCATTAAAATGTGACACGTGAAAACATTCTCTTTTGACCGTGAAGTCTACAGAGTTAAAAATGAGTAATACTTAAAGCGTTTACAGAGATTATGTGCAAAGTTAGCTTAAGTATTTATTGTAGTAAAATATGGGCCGTTATGTGTAGTGTTAATGACAATAACTTAGCAAATCATGACCGTCAGCACGTGACAACGTCTGCACCGTTACCCACAACAATGGCTACGGTATCTACAGCATGATTGTCATGATAATGCGATTTGGCTGCAGATCTTAATGATTTCCATGACATTGTACTATTTGTAGAAAGTGATGTCGAAAATTAACAAGGTACTAAGGTTCATGCTTTTGTTTTTTGACTCTACAAAATCACCTCTAAGCGATAATTGATTATGAAACAACAATCGCCACATAATTCTACGTTTGTTAATTTAGTTCGACAAAAAGTATACAGAAATCTCTTCGAAAAGAAATACCATTTTCATTTTTTATTTTAAGACTTGAGCATAATATTTACAGCTTCCAGCATTCAATTAAAGAACTGCAGTAAAAGTCAAGTATAAAACTTCGTAATGACGTAAAAACTTAAAAATAAAAGATGATATACAAAAGGTCCAAGTACCAGGCCCTGCGGTACACCGCTAACTTCACGTAGTTCGTTGACTCATCTACTCTCGCTCTCACTCATATTTACCAGTATTGACGAACTATCGCCATCTCGATCAAGTCGGCGGCGGCGGCCCTTGGGACACGCAAAGCGATAAGATTAATACTCCATGTTTCACGCTGTTAAAAGCCTTTGTCTAGTCAAGGCACCTATAAACCAAGGCTTCGACAAAGTTACTTAAACAACCACAACTTATTCTCATACCATCATTTAACTTATTATTTCAATATTACTATACATTTTTATAATTATATAACACACAAAAGTGTTAACGAAATCTTGTCAATTGCATCGTACACGGGTTTAACATGATGACAAAAGCGGAAAGCGACACTATCGCGTAGGTAGAAAAGGAAACAAAGGCTCTAGAAACAATAGTAACGGTACTTCTAAAAACTAAGTACAATGTAAAGTAGCACGTATAGGACCATATTTGATATGACGTACGATCTATTAATATTACGATGATGATACAATCACACAAAATTTATTTTTACTTACTGAACGGAGGAAAACAATAAAAAAACAACACTAGTAAAGGCCTTCGATCGATTAATTTTAAGGCGTCGTTACTTTGAATTAATTAGTAGTTACAGATTGATAGTTTGAAATTGATATTGCTTTACAATTCTCACAAACATGCTTCTTTTATGTTACTTTAATAGGAATTAATTGCTTCATGGACTTATGTTGTGCCCTATTCTTGGCTATAAAACTGTCTAACCAATTAACTTTAAGAATAATATACGAAAGTAAACTTAAATTACTTACTATTACATCAAATTAGCAGGTAAAATTGTTACCTAAGTATTTGCATAAATTAATCAAAGGAGTTTTCTATTTATGTATTAGTTTATTGTCGTTGGCTACATAATCTAGTCAACGTAAGTTTCAAGCTTCTACTGCAAATAGGGCTGTTTTGATATAAAACAAACTTGACTGTCTTAATAGCTACAGAAACTGAAATCGATTCACTGACTAAATGAAACCTCAGAAATATGACGTTGACAGGACGACGACACTAAGTTATTTCAAACCCAAGAACAGCACAAGAGTTGTTATTGTGTCGACACGCACACCACCGCCAGAATGGCAAACTGATGTCATGGAACTGAAGGCTTAACGACTAAAACCCGTTTTAGCCAATAAAACTAATTGAAAACTGCGCTTAGCTTTAGGCGACATTTCCGGTGATGTACGGAGTAATTAATGTATCTCGATTTGAAATAACTACTACTGTTCTTAATAATCTAATTACAAAATATAACAAAGTTTTAACTGGAACGAATCTCTGAAAATATATATGATGGCTATACTGATCTTAACCCAAAATATAAACTCCCTCTGGACTTCTTTTTTAGCTGCAACTTCATGTATTTTATACACCAACGTTTAACCGAACCGTGAATTGTTCCAATGCATTCGTTATATAATAAAATTGTAACTACTCGTACGTTTTAGTACAGGTTTGACTTATAACAGAAACAGGTCAAGATCTTTGAAGTTCCATTATGATCTCATAAAGAGTGTGCATTACAACACAAAGCAACAACACAATCTAATTCAAAACGCAATGTTAAATGGTTCCATAGGCAACTATTTCAATCTTTATCTATTTGTTTTGAGTTTACGATTTAGGCATAGTGCCAAGCTATGGCTGTATCTATGTGCTTCGGATTCAGACATGGAATTATAACTAACAGCACTATTACGAAAAAAACTCTTAAGGAGCAAGTCAATGAACTTGACGGGCTATGACATTGAGGACATAAACCCAAATTAATTACTTTCGCAATCTGGCCATATCGACAGACTCAATAGCGGTTCATTTTGAATCTTGATTAGTGTCGAGTTCTGTTCTACGGATGAAATATCTATTCATTAAGCACTAAATGTTGTGAATGTCAAAATCATCGGTGCAGTGTTTTCGTTAATCACTTTATTATTGCATTTTGTTTTATTAATGGTAAACTCGATTAGCACACGATCACCTGTTACAGCACACGTATTATTTACTAGTAAATAATAACACTATATAATAAATTTAGTAGCAGTAGAACTCCTTGTGAACGAGTTCATCCAGGGAAGTACTGCCACCTATGTGATAATTACTGCGTTCTGGTTTAGAAGGATACATACACTTCTAAACTGTGCTGGTGAAATTACAGGCACATGGGACTTGACAACTTATATCCCAGTGTGCCGGCCGCAGTGGCGTTGTCCATAATATGTTTGCGATTTAAAGTTCTGAGTGGCACTGCAACTGTTATAGATAGGCGTGGCGCTTACCACCAGGCGCTCAACTTGTTCATCCCGTCACTTGGTATTTATAAATAAAGAACAAATTTTCAAAAGGTTCTGTTTCTGGTTTGAAAATATTGGTTTCTGTTAATTGAGCAGCTTCTTGTAAAGTTAAAAGAAGAAACTGCTTTTGTGGCTGTCACAGTGGTATATGGTATTTACATAGCTACCTTTTTATTTAGCTACCTAGTGAGATTTACTTAATTTCGCAAATCTACATATTTTTAGGTTCTTCTTTGTTTTCGTTAAAATATACTATGAAATATGTTCCCTTTTTATCTTTAAATAAAGAAATACCCGAAAATTTGTACGTTTCGGTGAGTGTGCGCAGGAATTTTTCAATTTAGTTCCACCCTCACCGTTCCTCCTTCGGTCGACTAGAAGGTCCGGAACACTTCATTCTTATGTCGTTGATATACCACCTATTCGCAATAAGCGCTTTGCTTCCTCCTTTCTGATGCGTACGGCAAAGGAATGGAATACTCTGTGTTTCCCGAAAAGTACAATTTGGGGCTATTCAAAGCTAGAGTGAACAGGCATTTTTTTTAGGTAAACGCGTACCATCGTCAGTCACATCGTCGCTTAAGTTCAGGTGAGATTGTGGCCAAGCGTCTATTATATATTTGGAAAAAAGTTTCCTTAATATTTTTTCACTTTTCGTTGTCCTAACCACAAAAGCAGTTTTTGCAGGAAAATAAAGGTTTTTCATGTTAGAACCAATTAGAAAATGATATTGATAGCTCAGAAACAAAAATCGTGTTTCATGATATAATACAAGCACAAAGAAAAGAATGCACTGTATCGAATAAACTAACTCATAAACCATCCCTGATTCCAAGAATCGTTTACAGTCGTGCGATGCAATTAGGAGTCAGCAAATCTAATAACTTCAGTAACACATTTACTCAAACTTGAATAAACGTCATGATAATACGGAAATCCGACAATGTCGTTAACCTGTGTCACCGAACATTCAGCGAGTTGAGCAAGATACTTTGAACGGTGCCGCTACTGAGAGAAAGCGATTTTCTCAGAAAACGACCGAGCCTGCGACGTTGTCTGGTAAATAATATGACATCAATGGACACACCGACCGAGTACCATTTGTTAACAAACAAATAGTTAAGTCGTCAGAATCGCCAATACTTTCTACATGCATCGTACGTATCGAAGGTACTCAGTTTAACATCAGTCAAAATATTAATTACGCATGCCTATGTAGTTAAGTAATGCAAAGAAAGGTACCGTAGAGTCAGGCTTTCTGTAGGCAAATTATCCTTAAACAAAACAAGACAGAGTTAAAACTACTCTAACTTAATCTAATATTCGTTTGGTCTATCTAATCTGAACTGTCAAGTGACTACCCTAAAGATATACTGTCTGTCAAAATTCTTTTACCTTCATATTTATATAGAGTTCAAATTTGCAGCTTAAAAAAGTGACTTGAGCGTAAAACATAGTTTTTAGACAATAATTTTTTTACTCTTTCGATGACTAAATAAGAAAACTGAGAAGACGTAACATTAATAGGATGAATAAAAATTAACTGACTATTCTTGACATGGTCACAAATTCAGTTAAGGAGCAACTTCTCTTATAAGATTCTCGAGATAAAATTTGGCATCCGGATCAAAGGACCACTACTTGCATGTGTAAATAATGTAAACATAAAATTGACCACTGGACTGTATTTTCTAAAATATTAACAAAGACGACACCAGCATCAATTACATCCAAATTGGAAGAGGCACAAACAAAAATATGTTGCCACCACGATAAAATCTAATTATTGCCAATAACAATTTGACAGTTCTACTATTTTTACTACATTATTTTAAATTAATTAAAAAGGTTAAAAGTATACTGAAACAAAATATATATACTAGGATGATAAAAATCCATGGTAGTGACCCGTTTAGCTCTATGATGTTTGAAATTTCTATTTACAAAAAGCAACTCCTAGAGTTTCTTTCTCATTCTATTCAAGGGAATCTGCCTTACGAATGAATAGTGAGAAGTAGTGTTTAGCCAATGTGACGATATCAAGTGTGATTTGCTTACTTGTGAAATAAAGACATTTTTTTGTTCATTTTGTTTCTCAAGCCCATGAAAACTTATATTTACAAAAGTACTAGTAAAGTACCTACTTAAAAAAGTTGACACTTGAAAGTTTCGCATTAGGGATGAATTCTTTCGATATTTTTTTTATTCTTTATTTATTTAGGGACTTTCATCGTTAGTGAATATTCAACCCCATTAGAAAAACAATACCTCAAGAAATTATTTCGATATAATCATTAAAACAAGGAATTCACTAAAGTTAAAAAAAAACACTGGGTAAGTTATTGAGGGATAGATTAACAAAAACCCTTCGTTGTCAACAGGTCGTGTCAAAATAATGGCGCACATTTTATGGTTCAGGTGGCACCCCTTGTTGACCGGATTTTGCGAACATAGAGAAAACAAAACACCAAGTGTGAAAAATGAACATTTTAAATAAGACTTACAATTTTATGTTTTTGTATCATTATATCTTCGTGGAATAGTGATAATTTAGGAAATGAAACTATTTTTCCGGATTTAAATCGCGTATATTTGTTTTTTCAAACAAACCGACATTTCGGGCCCTTTACAGGTGACGGTTGACTGGACACGGTTGGTTGATTGGAGAAAACCTAAGAACTCGACAGTCATAATTTGTTCATAGTTAATAAAATCGAATTTAAGAACAAAACATCAAAGTGAATGAAACAAAACCGTCTGCACGTGGCTAATCGCCTTCTTTTATTTTTAATGGTGAACCAACAATCGATGCCTTTGCTTCCCTCAATTCATTAAAAAACCGATCAAACATTTGCAATAACATTAAGATTTTTCACGGAAAAAAAAGTCGTTAAAAACCAAAGCAAAACTTGCAACAAGCACATAGAAAAATTCGTAAGGATCGCTGGTTCATTCCTTGGCTTAGTTGACATAGCGTCTGGCACGGTTTGCTAGAAGACGCGCTGTTCGTATCCAGCTGGATCGAACGAATTGTTTCTAGTGCCGAAATCTTTATTATTAATAATTATAACAAGCTAGTGGAGTAATTTCACACAAAACAATTAAATATCATGGTGATGAAACATCCTGGGATTCAATAAACTTAATGACAGTTAAGATTTTAGTGTAATATAATAACTAATAACAGGGACACACGAACAGGAAAGTACAAGTTGCAGGAATGTCGATGTTACGGTCCGACCGGGTTGCAAACGCAAGTAACATTTTAATTGGTTATCGACTATGAGTCACTTACCGGGAGCATAGGCTACAATGCAGTCCAACGTGTTTCTTGTGAATGACGGGATACGCCTGGAGCGAATGACGTGGTCGCATTTTAAATTCCGCAATTGCTTATGTATACAACACACCACACAAGAACTTCCATACATTTTTGCAGCAGTCAAGCTCCTTGTAAAAGAGTTCGTTCAAGAAAGTACTGCCACCTTGCCTATTTCTTCCTCCAAGCAATAATACTCACATTACTGAGTTCCGGTTTGGAAGGGTAAGGGTGCTGGTGAAATTACAGGCACATGGGACTTGTCAACTTATGTCTCAGGGTGACGGGCGCAGTGGCAATAACCCTAAGATCCTTGCGATTTAAAACTCTGAGTAGCACTGCAACTGTTATGGACAGGCGTGCGCTTACCACCAGCTTCACGGCTTGTTCGTTCCGTCACTTGGCATTATTAAGAAAAAAATAAAAATGAACATCACAAGGTCCAAGATATTGCAATGAAAATCACGCGTGGTTTACGGTACGTTGTAAAAAGGGTAAAGGATTGCTGTTTGTAGAATTTTGTCGCAAGAGCGATGATGTCATAAGCGATATAAATGTTATTGGTTTGTTTATAATTTTGTAGCCATATTTATACTTTTACAAAATGCCTCTACTACCACCATAAATTTATGGTAACACTGAGTTGGTAATTATTGATATGATAATTTTCCATTGAAAAAGTGGTTCCACCAAACGTAGAGCCCACAAAAAACCCTAAACGCAAAAACAAAAAAACACGATCTACAATAATCGATCAAAATAGAAACCGAGACAATATATTTGCAATATAATAATGTTATAAGTATTAAAACATGGTTTACACTGCACGATTGGTCATACGGTGAATGAAGTCGGACAGGAAAGCCTAGGGTGTGGCCGTGGCGGCTTTCTCTAGCCAATTGGTCGCCACTGCTACTCGCTCATACTACTGCGCTTGCGCCAGTGTAACTACAAGTACTATGTATAACTATTTTTAATGTAAAACTCCTCAACATTTGAAAAATGATTTGATCATCACTAAATGTTTTCCGAGCCGATAGCTGTAGATAAAATTAAAATGGCATTAAAGTTTCAATTCTTTGTTTTTATAAAATCTTAATTTGTACTACGTTTATTACAAGTCAATCCTAAATACGCCAATAATCTAATTTCAAGTGCGTTAATAATCTTATCCAAGATACTTTATTTATGTCTATAAAATCTGATATAAAACCCTTTAGTGACTGTACTTGGAAAAACCATAGATATAGGAAAAAAGGGAAAAACTTATTTTTGTTCATTTCATACCTACTGTTCTTCATGTATTTATCAATAATTATAATTATAATGTAAATAAACAAATAAAAGCTAAAAAATTAAACAATATTAATCAAAATCACAGGCTTCCCTGTTTAAATGACTAACATGGTACAGTCTATATTGTGATCAAATCTATATTGTAATTAGATTAACCCCGTTCATGGACAGTATCTAAATAACGCCTATATTACTAATACCTATATAATTCTATAATATAAAAAAAAATATCGCATACAAATATGTCAGTACTGTTCTTGCCGTAGTGCTTATATTGATTTAATATAAAATGTACAATGGATGTAAATCATTGATTTTGTCAATGCGTTGTTGATACTTCTGTTTGGAAAAGCGGCAACTACACAGACAGCACTTGGAAAAGGCGCTGTAAAGTCCGTAGTTAATTTCTTGGGGGTTTATAGCGAAATAGAGTACCCCGTACTATCATAGTCTAATATTTAATATTACGGTAAACACTGTTACTGCCCTTAAACCGGTTAAGGTTTATACATGTTTAACGAAATAAAATATTAATATTATTGTTGTTATTTAATTAAATGTTTTAAAACTTGGAATGTTTAAAAATTTCGTGACCAGAAATAATAAATAATTTGGGTGCTTGTAAGATTGATTACAAATGATTGTTAATTCCGGTGTATTGTGACATAATCCGTCGAGACGTATACAATTACTAAATATTTCTTTATGTGCATTGTATATCAATATTCAATGCATATAACGTGAACGTTATTCTTAAACAGCGAATATGGAACAAAAGCATTTGTACATACATTAACACGAAATTATTATGAATCCTGTTTAAATAATGAGGAGAAACATGATTAGGCATCAGGAAGTATCTCCTATTATAATGACAACACAGAACAATTGTTTCCCTGTTCTATGAACATAATAATGACTAATCAAAAGAAATTTAAAATAAAGTTTTTAAAACGAACATACAGCCAACGATGAACGAAAGAAGATTATTCTTAAAATACTAAAACACAGCTAATAGAGGTTAGGTTAGGTAGTAGTAAAAAGTTTTGTCCTCCGGGACAGGTTAAGGCGACAAATTGACCATACTGCCAAATCTTAGACTGTAATTTTTCTTAAATAGTTTAATTTTTTGATATTTTTCGCAGGAAATTGGTATATCTTTATGGTGGCCATTTTGGAACCGCGATAGGAAAAGATTCTGAAAACTTCACCGATTTTTTTGCATGGCTTGGACCATTTCCGCCAGTAGGTACCAACTTTCGTATGCAAAACTAATTAATACAGGCAAGACAATGGCACAAACACAAATTACATGTTTTACAATAAAATTTTTAAACAAATCACAGCGTAGGAACAAGGTGGATTCCATTGACGAGGTGTAGAGCCATTCATTGGCCGGCGCAGACGCCGGCAGCGATCTCCCACGGCCTGGAGCTCCGCCAATTAGATGCACCACGCCTTCGGGCTAATTTATGCAAACTGCGCGGACCCAAACCTGGTTGAGGAAAATACTCATATGTTAAGTAAAAGATTGATGTGTAGGTTGTATACTTTTATACAGTTATTAACAAAAACTATATTGTTGCAAAGCTAGAAATAGCGTCCAGAAATACTACTATTACAGTAGAAAAACTATGACTTCCTAAGTTTTAAGTTGTTACTGTTACGACAAATAACAAGTAACAGTCTGCTGAGTGTTAATTCTTCACACGTTTTTGGTACTTTCGCTCTTTTCAGTTATAAAGGAAAGAGTAAATGCAGCAAATATGAACTGAGTTTCTTTTAACAAATTTAACTCGTTCTCAATTTGAAATTGTGGTTACGTGACTGTACATATTATTATCTAAATGCTTCAAAACACATTGACAGACATTTCATTCTACGTAACAAAAAAAAACAGCTGTAAAACTGTATACCGTCACCACGTCAAAATTTACTATTAACAAGTGTATTGTTCCTATATTTACAGCAAATGTTATTATCTACATGTGCTATTATTTAGCATTCGTCACACAGAATATTACCAGCAAGGCGTGTTAAAGATTACATACAACGAATATTAAGTATAATTAATAATTTTAAGGTAATAAAAATATATTATTGAAGTTATACCTACATTTTGAAAGAATTTCTGTAATATACTTAATAAAGTACTGGGAATATGCAAAACTTAAGAAAAACAACAATAAAATATAAAATTCAAGACTTTTGTCTTCAAATTCACCGAAACGATTGAAAAAAAGAAAGAAAGAAACATATTTATTCAATTTATTAAGACTAGGTTACCGAAGAAATTGATAATTAAAATTATAAGCTGAAACGGCTCCAACTCAGCATCATGTGTCACAGCTCAACTGCTGTAAAGCTGATTTTCAGTTGGAGCTGCGTTTATAATATCAGGATTATCATATATGAAAGGATTTCGTCACCCTGTCAGATACCTTTACAGTTACCAGCCCCAGCTATAGATGTCGCTATTCACTGTATTAAATTTTTTTATTGAATTGATATTCAATTATTTTTTATGTGAAATTACTCCACTAGTTTGTAATAATTATTAATATAAAGATCGAACTCACAGAAAAAAATCCTGCGAGCCGGCCGGATTCAAACCGACGTCTTCTAGCATACCGCGCCAGACGCTATGCCAACTAAGTCACGGTCGTCAACTAAGTAGAACCAGCAAACCTCACGAATTTTTATATGTGTTTTGTTGTCGTATCTTTGTATTTGGTTTTTCAACGACATTTTAGCCGTAGCGCCATCTATGAGAAATCTATTAATTAATCATATAATTAAATTATTTTGTTTAACTTAATGTGTTTAGTAATGTTGTTCACGACAAATGCGTCAACTACGTGCAGTTTTGTTACGAGAAACAGTTAAATACCTAAACCGACATATAAAAACAATAAACATAGCCTGTTCCGCTAAACATCATAATGACTGTAGTTCTGTTCTGAATTATCAACAGACCTATTCATCAATCACAGTTCACGAAGTAGGTAGTGTTTACAAAACCTATGAATTGATTTCATATATAAAACATACCAACAAGACAACAAAGGTCATCCAAAACAATGCTGAAAATTAGTAATATATATATTGCTAATTTTTAAGTATTATATATATATAAATATTATAGTATTTCAAGATAGGGAAGGAAATTATAAGAAATTATATAGGTTGTACTTTAACAGACTACCGGGTTTTTGGTCCACTATAGTTTTCTTTTGAATAATTAAAAGATGTACATATAATAACAATACAAAAAAGCTTTTAATAGCAATAAGCTCCTTGTGAAAGAGTTCGCCCGGGGAAATACTGCCAGCAAGCAGTAACGTGAGCCCTTCAAAACTGGAGTGCAGTAATACTCGGGTTTTGAAGGGTAAGGGTGCTGGTGAAATTACAGGCACATGGGACTTGCCCACATTTGTCTTAAGGTGACGGGCGCAGTGTCAGTGCCCCTCAGATCTTTCTGATTTAAAGTTCTAAGTGCACTGCAACTGTTATTGGACTGGCGTGTCGCTTACCACCAGGCACACGACTTGCTCGTCCCGACACTTGGTATCATAAAACTATGAATAATATATTATTATATGAATTTAAAAAAGAAAAAATGGATGATGATAGGCTGAAATTTTGTAACAACGTAGTTTGCTCCTTATCTTAATCCGTTCCTTCTGACGGAAACGTTAATTCGTCGGCAAACAAGGACGAGTAAATATGAAGTCTGAAAGTTTTACGACGTGAGTAGAACAAACAAACAAACGTACCTAGGTAAAGTTTGTGTACTCTTCAGATTTGATATTTTGCTCACATAGTGGCAGTTAGAATCTACGCTTTGTGTAAGATTGGTAAACAAACAAAATATAAGGGAGGACGTTGACACAACATGCCATCACGTCGGAAAGTACTTCCAATGTTAATGCCCTTACGACCAAGGGACATAGTGGTAAACATCACTGCACTCTACACAACTATGGTCTACTTAGTAAATTTGAAACGTGATTATCTTATAAACAACACAATTTGCATCATTCTTCTTATGTTTAGGGTTCCATGAATGTAAGATATGTGATTTTATCGACGACAATGCAAAGCTACCAATAAATACATACAATAAACAGTGGGTGTAGATACGACAGTAAGTAAACGAGAAAGTTCTTGGTATCGGGCGCGTGTGGTGCTACCAAACCAACTCTATTTGCACAGCTAAGCAAACTTTATCCGTTTGTTGTTATCGTACAACCAGATTACAAAGACCTTTACCACTCCAAATGTTATGGTCAACAAGGTTCAAAGCAAAATGGTTAAATTATATCAAAGTGTAATGACGACGTTGCGCGAGCCCAAGGAAAACTGTAAAATAATAGCATCATTGTCGACGACGATATCGTTCGAACTGGGTCGGGTTATTTACCTTACAAGCGCTACACTTGTATACGTCGGCCGAACTGCATCTATTGTTTCCATTACATCTTCCTAATAACGGTGATGGCCATTTAAAGACTGTAATAAAATGTAGGTGTCGCTCATTTGTAAACACCAATTAGAAGTGACCTTATAAAATAGCCGCCTCTAATAAGTATTTGAACACCTAACTAAACAAAGGCGATTACTTAATGACGTTGTCTCGTTACTATACGAATAAAAATTACTTGATATCATATTTTAAGTGACATTGACCACAGCCAATTGCTGGTTAAATTGAGAAAACTTTTTCATTTTTTGTAACAACTGTGTTGGAATTCCCGTAACAAAGGAGTAACAATTTTAAATCCACAATGCGTAATGTTACGCAAACTCGATAAAGTCACTTCAAAGTTCTAACATCGACTTCGTCAAGAGACTCTTACTTTTAATCAATCAGTATTCAGAAAGTTTCAACTTTCCCTCGTGCGTTGTTCGAGACTGGAGTATCGAAAACCTGTGTTTATTGAACACGCTTTCTTTCACCTAATCATCGTTAAATTTAAGTATAAATATGCTCTCATGTCGTGTTAAATATTAGTTCTTATATACCAAACGGTATTTAAGATTAGCATTTATTGTAAAATTTGTATATGGGAACCGGTAAAGTAAAAAAGCCGCCTACAAGGTGGTCATATATTGAATTATTTGAAATCTGATCATTTTGACCATCCGAGTGAAATGAACAACAACTATAAATATACAATAACAACTGTTAAAGTTAACGAAACAAGTTGGAGAGCGGCGGCGCCGGCGGCGGGGAGCGCAGCTTCTAAACTTACTAGTGGTACAACAAATAAGCCATGGACATTGGACACACAGACGCACACACAGACCGAGTCGTGCGCGAGCGCAGCGACGCAGCACAGGTTTACTCAATGAACTGTGTGCATCAGGGATGTACCTCTCCGCGATGACCTAGTATCGACTTTCAAGAATACAAAAGGAACGCAAGTTCATCAATATTTTTCATACATAAACAATTTACTCCTAAAAGTACTCTAATAATGATAAATAAAGCATTCTGTACTCAACCAGGTGTTTCGTGACTTTATTTGAGCATCATCAAACCATCGATTTATTATTCGTTGCCCTCGATCCATTATCAGTTTATGGTGGAATAAAGATGTGTATCGAATTAGGCCGACATGTAGACGCACATTTATTAAAAGGATACACATACATGTTTATCAATGTAACGTTCGTTGCCAATATATTTTCGTAGATGCGTCATCTTGTTATAATGTGGCCACGACGCGACCCAACAAACGACTTCTTTACAATCACTCCTAATGTCTGTCATTTTAAATTTATCAGAACGTCTAAAAACACATCATCGACTAAAATGTTCGGTATGATTTATCTATATACTAAGATCATCATCGTTAATAGAATATCAATTAATTGCACAGTAGATCATATCAGGGAATTGCGTGGTTTGGAAAGTGATCAGTGATCCAGAACCTATCCAAACAGTTAACATAATCGTCATGTGTAAAATTCGATAATATAACATCAGGAACAGCACTATAAATGGAGTAGTGCGCTAAGTAGACACGATCGTTGCACCGACTAGCGGTGCAGTCTTCTTTCTCACTCGCACTTCGTCTATATTCTAACTCTATGTATATTCCTAGGCTGTGCATGACACAGTAGATTCACAGCTTTCGATGTAAATGATGTGTTGCCAGAAGTGACACGAATGGTTCGATGCGATTGATCTTCACCGGTACAGGCTCAGTCATCTCATTTTAATCATTGGCCATATTTAACGATTCCTACAGCGTGTGCAGAAACCAAAGCAATAAATTTGTACGCCGACAACACCACCTACAACGGGTGGTCTCGATTCGCGATTCCTTCGCCCGAGGACGGTATCGGGAATGGCGTTTCTAGTCATAAATACGGGCGCGATAAGTATCGCCTCTGTTGCGCCGGAGTGCGCAGCGGCGGCGATGGGTGGTCGACGCGAAATTCGGCAGAGCGCGCTGCCCTCGGGACCGGTTCTCAGAAGGCCCGGCGTGGCGGCGGCGGCGGCTATTGTGTCTGGCTGCCTTCTACCACACGCGCCGCTTCATTACCGGCCCTCCAGCCTCCCTCTCGCCGCCGTCTCACCTCCCGCAATCTCCTTCCCCGCCTTCGTTCCATCTACGCGGATCCTCACGTGCTCGTGAGGCGCCTACGCTGCCTCATGATGTGTTTATTCCACTGTATTTCGTATACACACTGACCAATATGCTTGTTGCCAATTACTTAATTGTATTATTATGGTTCGATTTGTTAAAATATTTTAATTAGAGCACAATTATTGTCATATAACACAATTCACGATAAAAATTTTGCCAAATGCAAAAACCACAAATGGAATGTACTAACTTTCAAACTACAAACCCCACTGCGTATAGAAACTTAGCATTATAATAAAAATGCCAGTTGTGGGGCCTCGGCTGTGTTATAACTAAAAGAATATTTAACCTTCGTCACATCTTAACTGGCGATTTAAAAAATAACATGCACCTCGTAATGTGGTTCAAACGACAACAGAGCGGCGCGTTCTGCTGCCGGCGGCCGCAATGGCCACAATAGACGAAAAATAATATCTATCGTCCACCTAATCTCTTTTTCGTTAGCGGCGCACCATATTTCATTCTGGCAGCCATTGTCAATAAGATCCGAGGTCACAGTCAAATAGGAGAAAAGAACGTCCCCACTTTTGTTTTCTTTTCCGTGCACTCAAACAAAATAAACTCCGGCAGTTTCTTAAACGCGCCGCCTTTTTAATATCGAATACTATTTTTTTTACTTCTATTTTTTCATTAATATATTACTGGCTGTCAATTTTGACTTTTTTAACGCCGACTCCGGAGTCGTACCTGAGACAGAGTGATCTACCATTTTTACGGTGGACGGTTAGAATGGTGTTCGTGTGAAGTGCTATTAAATAATAATAAATTGTTGAGTATCGAAAACCGATTGATTAATTTTACAGTTAACAACCGGTTAAATTAACTAGTTTATTAATCTTAACCCGTACTTTACAAATTTTTTTCTTAAACAAATAACCTGGTGTCTGTGAAATATTACTCTAATGTAATATTTCAGTTTGCATGGATTTGATAGCTGCCTCTGATACGGAAAACGATTTATCATTAACTACCTCAAACATAACTATGTATTCGAAAATTAAAGGTAGAGATAAGCCCTAAGCTCACAGTCATAGACTCGATTTGGAAAGGTAATAAAAACATTTCGAATCTCTACCGGGTAGGTAGGTAGTGATAGTGACAATGTCGTCTGACGCTTTAAGGCCAGTTGCACCATGGAAGCACAATGGAAAGTCCTTTAAATAACCTTCGACGATTACTTGTTTCTTATATGACCATGAAATTTACTTCTAGGAGATTTTCCTACATTTTTATGTAAGTTTATCACAATAAATTAAATTGCTTTAAGAATATAATATTGGGATTGATAATGACTTCATGATGTTATAATTAAGATCGGAATTCCCTCGGTCTGGCTTGATTCGATCCAGCTCCTTCAGCATACCATGCCTAACGCTCTCCCAACTGAACTACGGAACGAACCACAGACCTTACGAATTTTTCTCTTGTTTCAGGTCTTTGTTTTTGATTTTTTTAGTTAGTTAGTTTTAGTTTTCGACTTCATAACGTCTTTGAATTCATTAAATATCAAATACTAATTAAAACCAACATAAAAAATACAACCTTCTCAGTACAATACAAAATATCCTTCTTACTTACAAGAACTGGCACATATTGAGAATTTAAATTTTGAAGAGGCAAACAATAAAGATTAACATATGAGCGATGTTCCGAGAACTGAGTGCCGGTAAACGGAGAGAAATAAAAATGAATAGGTAGTGAACGATGACAAAAACCTTCTCGGCCGTTTGTTAGCGCCGCTTTAACTTTAATACATTTAAAAACTTTGTTGTTCTGTTTATTTTGTGTTATTTTGAAGCACCTTATGCGGAATAAACGTATTTGGAATGTGGAATAGACGTTTCAGACTATTAAAGTAAGCACAATAACAAACTGAGTTAATAACTACAGATTTATAAGAGCATTTTAAAAACTATAGGTATTTCAAATACGGAAATTTTTTTCAATGGAGACCAACCGCTAAAATACGATGCCTGTAGTACCCGAAGAAATCGAGATTTTTTTTTATATGATACAAAGTCACGGAACTATTCAATCGTACGCTTAGTGGTGAGCGACACGCCTGTCCATAACAGATGCAGTGCCATTCAGAAATTCAAGTAATTTCGCCAGCACCCTTACCCTTTTTATTTATTTTTATTAAAAAATAAGTGCTCATTTGTCTTCCATCTCACGCGATGGAAAGTGACGATGAAAGTCGGCGATGGAGCATGCACATCTAAAAAATGCCTATTCACTCTCGCCTTGAAAAGGCCCAAGTTATACCGTCCACGGAACAAGTCTGTAGGTTAAAATAAAGTTAAACCGAAACTGAAATTATTATATTTTTATCTCTGCTATACATTTGCAGCATGGAGAAAGGAAACCACATTAGTCCTTATCAATTAGGTGGTTAAAGAGAAAAAGGTGCCTTCGACACTGGAGTTAAGTGATATGTTAATTTAAGCCGTTATTAATCATGACTCGAGCTCGACACCGATTCGGCAATTAGACAATGCCAATCTCGAAGGAAATTACCAATTGACCCGTGAATTGACATTTCAATTGCCGCTTGGCGAGATGTACCGGACAATATTGTCTCAAAGAATCTTCAGACAGAAGGGAATTCTTTTAAAACTCAAAGTAATATGGAATTAATTTAGGTAGAGAAGATCCAGAGAAATACGGCAATAACAAGTAATTACAGAACACAGTGACAGTGAGTTTTTCCAAGAAAGTACTGCCACCTTGCCTATTTCTGCCTCTAAGCAATAATACTCACATTACTGCGTTCCGGTTTGGAAGGGTAAGGGTGCTGGTGAAATTACAGGCACATGGGACTTATCAACTTATGTCGCAGGGTGACGGGCGCAGTGGCAGTGACCCTAAGCTCTTTGCGATTTAAAACTCAAATAGCACTGCAACTGCTATGGACAGGCGTGCGCTTACCACCAGGTTCACGGCTTGTTCGTTCCGTCACTTGGCATTATTAAGAAAAAAATAAAAATGAACATCACAAGGTCCAAGATATTTCAATGAAAATCACGCGTGGTTTACGGTACGTTGTAGAAAGGGTAAAGGATTGCTGTTTGTAGAATTTTGTCGCAAGAGCGATGATGTCATAAGCGATATAAATGTTATTGGTTCGTTATAATTATTAATACAAAGATCGAACACTCAGAAAAAAATCCTTCGATCCGGCCGGATTCGAACCGACGCCTTCTAGCTTACCGTGCCAGACGCTATACCAACTAAGCATAATTATAACAAACTAGTGGAGTAATTTCACAAAAAATAATTGAATATCAATTGAATAAAAATATAAAATGTTATTGGTTTGTTTATAATTTTGTTTATTTATACTTTTACCGTATTGATACCATGTAATTATTGATATAATAATTTTCCCTTAAAAGAGGTTCCACCAAACATGTACTGCAACTGTTACGGATAGACGTGCCACTTACCACCAGGTGCACGGCTTGTACATCCCGTCACTTGGTAACAATAAAAATAATAATAATAAAAATATAAAAAGTAATCTCCTCAAAAATCTATATTACAGAGTTAAACTATGTTCGTACTTCTCTCCACATACATAGACAATGACTACTTAGCAAAAAACTTTCACAAGCACATTTGAAATATGTAGGTAAACCGATACTAAGTTGGAGAATAATGTTTCGAGGCGTTATGAGTTCTATTCTGCCCTCATAACGAAAACAGGCACAAATATGCGTACTTTATACGACAGTTGTGTCCTTTTTCATTCCGAGGGCAGTATTCACATCATATGAGAATTGTTGTGGTAGTTGTAAGTTTGATTAATGAAATCTAATATACGAGTATATAATTTTTGTTGACTACATTAATTTTTTATACCTAGATTAAGCAATTTATGGGTCGAGATAATTGACTTACAAATAAATGGACGACGGGTCTAATGCAAAAACCACGAAAAAAATGTCCCAAGTCAACCTATTTAAACGTAGTGACATGTAAAGGAATGTGAAAAAGCTAAAACGTTGAATTTAAATTGTAATGTCATCGCAGTACTGTCTAATTTTGCTTGCTTCGCTGTCAGTCGAACTAACGAAGACTAAAGCGTGAATGACGCTCTGTACGATTTTAACGCCCTATAAGTTCGGACACTTTTTAGCGCGGACCCGACGTCCATATAATTATAAGCCAATGGTCGAGATAATGGGAATCGAGTAACATACAATAAACCTTCGCCACTGCTACGTACTTTCGTATACGTTTATTTCATGCTCTTTTTACATGATTAAATTTCATGTTGCAAGACATCACAATGTACAGCCAGCAATTAAGAACAAAAAAAATATTTTCCCACGGCTCTTACACAATGCTTTTAAACCAAATTTTTATTATATCACACCATACATACCGTATTACAAAAGTTCACATTATGTCACTCAATTTTATTATTTTGCCAGTTGACAGAGTAATAAAAATTTCAATTATCTCCTTTTCTTCACGTTCTTGTAGCAAACGCCATGCGATACTATTTTAATGTCACTTATAAAGTCACTCAGTCATTTCATGACATTGGCTCTAAGCTACGTTTGTAACGTACTGTGTTTTTGTATACCTATATAAAAATATCCACAGTTTGTTCAAAGGCGACAAACATATGAAGAAT
This sequence comes from Hyposmocoma kahamanoa, assembly GCF_003589595.1. Classification (NCBI taxonomy): domain Eukaryota; kingdom Metazoa; phylum Arthropoda; class Insecta; order Lepidoptera; family Cosmopterigidae; genus Hyposmocoma; species Hyposmocoma kahamanoa. The sequence continues at coordinate 6,910,078 of NW_020654878.1, forward strand.
GTAATTTCACCTTTAATTTTTTCCGCGTTGAAGGGATTGAAGATTTAGTGATAATTTTATCAAAGTAGTTTTTGAGACAATCACGAAAATGAATAGAATCCATGTCAAATGCAAGAATCATCTTTAAAACGTGTGCGGTAAGTTCCAGCACACTACTTGTAATAACGAAGAATCCGCTTCAATAACAAGTTCAATAAAGCATTGAGCAGTTAGCTTATACTAATTACAGATATGATGTGGTAATTCGAGTGGCCACGTGGCACAAACAAATTCCTCCAAGCTTGTGCACGACTATTTTTATAACATTTTATTGGTCTATATAGAAATGTCTTTCAACATTTTATAATTCTTTGAGATCATCTGCTGCTTTTCCTTCACTTTGTTTTTGCGTAGTATAACTAATTTGAAGATATTTCCTTGAACAAAATTTAACATCTTGCTCGCAATATTTGTGATCGAACCGTCTTCTTGAGGAACTTTCTTTCGTAACCTTCGAGAATAGTTAAGGTTCTACATTTCTGGTGGAAACTTATTGCCGTAACTGGTTTCTACAAAGTTATTTACACCAAACCGTAGCTACTTATTGCATAATTTATAGGAGACAGGCTTCGAATCGTGAACTACTCGGCCCCATTTCCTCTTGATATGACAATGATCACTGATCAGACACTGGCGTCAAGTTTCGCAATACGACTTTTGCAATGCCAATAAATTGAATGAATGTTTATGGTCGTCGATCAAATTTAATCTATGTCGTTGATAACAATGTAGTTTGAAATACTAAGACATAAACGTATAATTAAAGTTAGTCGAGTTTTATAAGGTAAAAGCACGTTTTATTTCACTCGTCACGCGTCCTATATAGAAACACACTAATGAATTTGAATGGAATGAATAAAAAAAAAATGATTAGAATTTTTTTTTTAAACTGGATGAAAACACTGCTGCGCGTTAGAGACACTGTATGTCTCTAGGGCTCGTGATGGGTTAGTTTTAGTACTTACTAGTGCCAAACAATTTTGCCTAACTTATAGACCAATTCAATAGCGCGATCGCTGGAATATATTTCATCCTTCGGTGAGCGACCAAATACCAAAAGGTTGGAGAAATATTTAAAGCGTTCGTTCGTAATAAGTGGATTGCTATGTACATATGTGTTTAATATTATTAACAATTTTACAATCGTCTAAATCGTTACTATATGTATTAGAGCCATAGTGTATGAGGGCCAGTGTACGGACACATTTTATTTGGGTCGCCACCACCGAAATGACTTTGGTCACAGTGACATCCAGTTCCTCGAAGCGTCTGGGTCCATGCCAGGCATTCAAATGCAGTAGGGTGGCCATTAAACTAGCATTTTCATATTTATCACCTTTTGGTCTCACCAAAAACAGACCGTATTAAAGTAAAAAGTGGTGAAAATAGAGCAGGTAAACTAATATGGACATTACACAGAACTATTTCTGTGAAGTGTTATTAGTATAATAAATTAAATTAGTATAATAAAATAACAATAATAACCTATATAGTCCTACTGCTGGACATGAGAGGGAGAGATATTCCCACATGGAACACACATGCTGATTGGGAACTTCACACACATCATTAAATTGTTTTGTTTTCCTTCCTCAATTTAATTAATTTCCTCAATTCTTTAATGTATTATAAAATAATTTTGTTTATCCTAACACTAGGACAGCATGATCAAAGACGGCTGCTTACCGAGTTTAATGTAGTACGCCGATTACACGTAAAACCGTATTGACTTTAGGAATGCTACCATGGTCATCTATAAATTGCGCCGCCCTCGAAATAGATATACATAGTCACCCTACACTAAAAGCATAATCGCTCTTTACCATGCTTTTATTGCATTACAGGCAGTTTTATTAATTACGGGCCAGATGCAGCGACAATACGTTAAAATCTCATTACTGTGAAGTGAGCGAGGTCATCGGTCGGTTTATTTGGCCCGGTTTGCTATCACACACTGCATCTCTACAGATTTCCTTTACTTCGCACTAAATTCGTTCACTATACGGTTAGTTGGATTCTTATTCCTGAGAACTGAAGAACACGTACAGATACTCACAAGGTAAGATGATGTTGTGTAAAGTCTTGTGTTTTTGAAAAGATTAGTCTATGTTTACATACAATTCGACTGTAGTTCAATTTCTAAAGAAAAATACTAATAAGTTTTCGAAGCTGTGTGCTAGAATATACTATGCCGCTTACTAAGACGTATGCAAAGCTTTTTCTTTGTTTTATATATCATATCAAGTGATGGGACGAACAAGTCGTGCGCCTGATGCTAAGCTACACGCCTGTCCATAACAGTTGTAGTGCGACTCAGCTCTTTAAGTCACAAAGATCTGAGGCGCACTGCCACAACGCCCGGCACCCTGAAACATAAGTTGACAAGTCCCATGTGCCTGTAACTTCACCACCACCCTTACCCTTCAAAGCCGGAACACAGTAATGCTGACATTACGGCAGAAATAGATAAGGTGGCAGTACTTCCCTGGATGAACTCTTTCACAAGGAGCTCTACTGCTACTATTTTACTTTTATGATACCAAGTGACGGGACGAACAAGTTGTGTGCCTGTTAATAAGCGACACGCCTGTAAAGACAGTTGCAGTGCCGAAAGATCCGAGGAGCACTGCCATTGCGCCCTTCACCCCGAGACATAATTTGAAGTTCCATGTGCCTGTAATTTCACCAGCACTCTTACCCGTCAAATAATGCTCACGCTACTTGCTTGGTGAGCAGAAATAGATAAGGTAGCAGTATCCCTCGACGAATTTTTTCCCAAAGGGTATAAATAGGTAAATATTATTTATTAATTACCTTATGGGTTTACGGCGGACGCTTTCTCGACAGAAATGACGCAAGTAGTATACGTTACTTATCGATAACGCTAACCATATTGTCTTATCGCATTCGTAATATTACGTAGCTACGTAATTTGAATGATATTTTTTATTTTTTATATATTTTATTGCTAGACAGTTTTAAACAGTGAAAATACTGGGGCTAAACTTCAATGAAAATACGTATTACAGCGTGTGTTGGTGTGACTTTGTTTGTAAAAATGTAAGTGAGCATTTGAACTCCTCACCTGATGGAAAGTGACGATGAGGTTGACGATGGAGCATGCACGCCTAAATAATGCCTATTCACTTGAAAAGGCCCAAGCTATAACGTTCAGGGTCAGGGTAGTCTGCAGGCAGGGAATTCCACTACATAGCCGTTCGCCATATAAATATGGAAGTATAACACTTCGTGCGAATTTTTGGAATATCCACACATAGGGGTGGAACCCAAGCCTGCGCCTAGTCCCGCGGTGATAAGAAAGGGGAAGGCGGAATTAAATCGTATAATTCCATCGCACACTCTTCGTGATATATCCTGTAAAATAAGACCAAGTGCCAGCATATGCCTAAAGAGGAAGGCCGAAATAATGGAGTTAGGTTTTAGCTGTTTTTAGCTGTTTGATTTGTCATGTATTAATGTCCCCATGAAAAGAAACATGTAAACTTGTAAACAGTTACAAAGCACATAGTAAATGATGATCATATAATTCAATATATATGTATAATGAAAGCAAATGCGTCTGATAACCTATAAGGTCTACCACAAAGATGCGCATGAGATGCGAGAACTATCTATTTTTGTTCTGCACCTCGAATAGTACTCGTAATTGATGCGCTTTGCAGCTGCAACTGTTTACGATCAAAACAAACACTATCAAAAACTCGTAAGGTTGTAAATTGAATGGGGAGTTTTGACAAAGCTATAGGTGGTGTGCCCAGACGCCGCGCGCCGCTACATGTTGTTGGTATTATGACTTTGAACATAATGAGGCTAATCAATCGTGGAATGTCAGATTTGTCGATGATGTCGAGTTGCTCATCAATTGCGTATATCATGTAATGTCTTAAATTGTTCATATTAACGAGCAAATCTAATGCACTGTAGTGGGGTAATATACCCAATCATTCAATTTGACAATCTATGATCTCCGTTCACGTTCCTCTTTTCATTTTGAAATTTATCCAGTTTAGAATTCACTAGAAATTAGATTTCTAGTGAATTCTAAACCTTTTAATTTTCTTTAGGATTGGATTGACAGTAAATGAGTTAGGGCAGGAAAGGGTAATTTCACGCGAGATGAAAAGAGGCGTCTAAAGTTACCGATAGCGCGGCGGCGGCTGGACGCAAATAACAGGTCTCCGGGAGTTCTAACGAGCGCCGGGTCTCACATATAATACACATTTGTTATACCTTGATTTTGACAGTTATATTAATAAAATAGAACACGATACAAAGCATATACTTTGATGTGTTTGAGAAGTGACTTGAGAAGGAAACCTTTGTCGGAAAGAACAAAACAAAACTATATAGAGAGTTGGTAATAAGACTAATGTCTGTATAAAGAAAAGTTGATCGTATCATTGATCTGGAAAGGAAGAGCAAAATGATAAGTTTGATGAATCACCACTACTTAACACTGAAACTACGAAGCGGAAAGGTGTTGAAAGATGTTGTCAACAAACATTAGCTACGCTATAAAAGATTCAACGTAACAGTAGGAAACAATGTAAACAACGTGCTACACGTAGACTCCTCAGGCAGTCGCGGAATAGCGAAACCGAGAGCGAGACGGTTATTCTCGAGTCTCGACGAAATTAAATAGCGGCAGCGTCAACAAAGGAGCAGACGAGCCATGATTTACGACCACCGCCGTTGCAGACCGAATTACATAAGATTGCAAATTACTGCGCCACTGGTGTTGTTAAGATAGATTCAAATTAAACCCTGGAAGTTATTGCATCAAGTCGATCAATGAATACTGAAATGCAGTGAAGTCAAACTTCGTCCAATGGCATCTTTAAAATAAATTTGCAGCAATCTTCACTTAAAATAAAAGTTCTCTATTCACTACACATGAAACTATTCGGATCTAAAACAACATTTATGTTTGTGTTTTCATTTCCAATAAGACAAAGTCGTCAATTTTCAGAGGACCTAAGCAATAGACGCTGACCTAACTTCACTTTATTGCATCAGAGCCCTCATTGAAAACAATAGACAGTATCTGATAAACACGTTAAGATTACAGATCATGACAGATGAGGTCAGTCGAAAGGAACACTAATAATGGTATTTGACATATTACTGTTAACGATACCAGCTTTACGACAGGTACACATTGACAAGACTTACGATTAAATGCTCAAGCAGAAACTGCATATAAATAGCTCATTGTGAAACATGAACTCTAAGGCACAATATCGTAACAATGAAATCGTGGGAAAGCACAGTACAAATCGGTAAGGGTCAAGTTGCATGCAATTGACTTACTCGTTCAAATATGAGGCATGCTTCTGAGAAATTGTTCAATAAATGAAAATGATATTAATAATATCCCGTTAATTAGAATTCATGCCTACGTGTTTCATTTCGCATAGATTAAGCAGCAGTCCTACATTTTCAGAAAGGCAATTTTCATCAGGTACCAGCATCAATACATACACGTAAAATATGTATACTACCACAGCGTTTCTCCAGTGAAACAATGGTTTGTGTTCTCTGCCGTTAATAGGACAACTTCGTATTAAAATGAGAATAATGTAAACGGTAAGAATGTCTTTTGAAAATTAACTCGACATCTCATTGAGTCAATCGCAGAATGTAGGTGTGTGGTATAAGATAATATACCACGCACCAGAAGGAGGCGAACGGATAATAGATTCTGATATATTAATAACAATGTTGTTGAATATAAGTATCACTTGTGTAAACATACTTCTCACTCTGCAGTCTCATCTAATTTGAAAACGTATTGTCTTGTAATATATAAATTTTAGTAGCTTTGCGTTTTCCGTGGAATTTGAATTTTAAACCTATTGAAAGATAAATAAATCAACGTTATCAGAAACAATCTTAGAGTATGGAAAAACCATAGTCTAAGGAAACAATAAATGAAAATGAAGGTTAACGTCTATCATCGCAACCACTTGAAGATACGTCGAAATGATGGAAAAACCTACCTTTGTCAAAATTATAGAGAATCTTGGACAAGTGAAATGCGTATGAAGATATCGTGGAGCATTACTGCGTTCCGGTGTTGTACGGTATGGGTGCTGGTGAAATTACAGGAACGTGTCGCTTACCGTCCCGTGTTCGTCCCGTCATTTTACATCATAAAAAAATTAAGATTAAAACTAAAAAAAAATCGAATTGCCGCAAATGTACCTAACATCAATTTAAAGAGAATGAACGAATTTGATTATAGGTATTTTCAACGTGAGCCTAGATTTTAGGAAGTGGGGTCAACACTTGTGTTCCGCAATCCGCGCTCTGTAAATTAATATGAATACAATAAGAACAGGTGGAGAAAATTTCACAGAGTTCCGACGTTGACAGGCGCCCGATGACAACGACGGGGCGGCGGGCGGCGCGACGCGTCGTTAAACTGCTAGGCAATTTGTAAATAAGGCTTCAGTTGAGAACCAAAATTTAGCAGGTTTTCTGTAGTACTTAAACATAAATATCTCCTATATAAAAATTATGCGCAAAGTTGCGTGTCCAATTCAACAACTGGAAACAACCCATGGGACTGTTGGGGCTGCCTCGACACTGTAGTGCCTCAGGGATGTTAGCTAGCCTCCGCGGCTAGAATTGATAGTTCGCAAGAGAGTGGCATCCCTGTTGGCCAGAGTGAGAGGCAGCACGAACAGTCTTCTTAAGGTGGTAGCACAGAGGATGGACAGCCCAATGCTTAAGTATAAGTATGAAAATGAACACTGCTTTCTACTAACATAGTTGTAAGTACCTACTAATACCATATGGACTTGTAACTGTCTGTAATAAATTGTTTTATTTCCTTTCATTTCATATCAAAGTTGAATATTTTATTCTGAAATAACTCGTTTTAGACTTTTATTTTGGCCTTTTTTCAGGATTTTATATGATAGGATAAAGTACATCCTATCGTGCAACACATTAGTACATTCTTTGGACAACATCCTTAGGTGTTTCGTATATTTTATCTAAGACCGTTATTTAATAGGAAATACTTAAACCAGTTCATCTAGCAAAACAGTTTTTCCCGCTTCTCCTCCGATGACTCGCCTTAAGCTCTTTTAATCTTGTTAAAACAGAAAGATGACGTCGCATCTAAATGCTATTTTATTTAATTCCCGTTAGGCTGCTAACAGACTTCATGTTTGAAGTTATTGCGTGAAGTCTTGATCAACTTCATGCAGCCGAGACCACGACTGCATGACATTGACAACTTCACGCATTAACTGCATGGAGTCGATTTCGGCTACATGAAGTCGGTTTCAACTGCATGCCGTTAATGCGTGAAGTAGTTATCCGAGACCCTGACTGCATATCAACCATTGTGTGTGTTGGCATGCAGTCAAGGTCTTGGATAACGACTTAAAGTTGATTACGACTTCAGGCATTAACTGCAAACATGCAGTCAATCTGTTAGCAGCCTTAGTTCAGACAATGGTTCAAAAATAAGATAGGGTGAATCACTTACATCATTGTCAATTGAGCAGTTATCAATATCATATAATTTAACTGTACGTTTTCAATTCTATATAAAATAATCGTAGAAGTGACGGCCGTTGGTGCAGAAAGGTTCTCGAATGGAGACCACGAACCGGTAGGCGTTCAGTGGGACGGATCCCTACTAGATGGACGGATGACCTGGTAAGGGATGCACACAAGGGATAACCGATGGGTGCACGTAGCGTCCGACCGGCTAGTCCGGTAATCTTTGGAGGATGCCTATGTTCAGCAGTGGACATCTTCCGGCTGATATGATGATGATGTTAAAATAATGGGTTGAATACGCTCTACACCGTTATGTATTCTTATTTAGTTATACAGACAAATATAAGGTTAAAAATACAATTTTAAAGTTTATTCAAAGTCACACGTTCTCATTGTAATAGGCGTATCTGTTGTTCACACAAAGCCTTTAAATTTTCAGTCCACTGGCTTTTGGCAGATCGCCATTTAAAATTAGTTAATATCTTCAGAGCGAGCTAGACTTTGAATGAATTTATTACATACAGTCTTAATTTATTCAATAACTTGTCTCTGAATGCATGCGAATTCCTAAAATATGGGATACTTTGATAACCTTTTAAGGTCGTAGAATCTATGGTAAGACCTATAATTAGTAACTTTTAACAGGAGAGTTCCCTGTGAAAGAGTTCGTCCAAGGAAGTACTGTACAAAAATAGGTAAAGACCTATTCTGCCACCAAGCAGTAATGTGAGTGTAAGGGTAAGGATGCTGGTGAAATTATAGGCACACGGGACTTTTCAAGTTATGTCTCAGGTGACCGGTGCAGCGGCATTCATTCTCAGATCTTTGCGATTTAATGCTCTGAACAGCACTGCAACTGTTAGGGACAGATGTCGGTTACCACCAGACGTACGACTTATTCGTCCCATCTCTTAGTATCATTGAAAAAAAAAATATTTTTTATTTTTTTAACTGAAATAATATTTGCTTTAACACAGTATAAGATTCTGTGTACTATTCTCTATATTCATTGCAGCTCAGCGTCGAGTCCATCTTCCAGGTGTTATGCAACAGGTACCTACGTAAAGGACGGATTTCTATACTTTTATTTATCGACTTATATCATCGAATCATTACGCACAAGAAAGATTTACGACATTGACATTTTGAAAAATTCCTTCGTGTCCGTAATGCCGCACGATTATCCATTTGTTTGCTTATGCCATCGAGTATATAACCAGAAATACTCGATGGCTCATGCTTTATTCAAAAAAATATTACGGTTCAATTTTGACATTAATGTATTGCAAGGTTGCGGTTGTTTTAATAGAGATCATACTTAATTACACTCAACCACACAAAATGTTGAACATGATCAAAGAAACGCTTATTACGCAAATGAATGAAAATGCTTAAGTAAAAACAGGGACATAGCAAAAGTGGCGACAAAGTTGATGGAAACGAACATGTTTTCGATAGACTGTTTTTATTTTACAAATAAATATTGATATTACAGGTTATGTTCGTAAATGCTGATAAATAAATATATTACGGAAAATTATTTGTCCAATACATTCATACGATAAATTCTAAATACCAGCCCCCGTAGTATGACTACGCCTGAATGTCGCGACGCGCGCGATAAAATTGAAATAAGCGCGCCCTATTGGCTATCTAAATTAGATCTGATTGTGACATAATTTTCCGTAATATTTTTATTTATCAGCATTTACGATCATAACCTGTAACATAAATATTTACTTATTTGTAAAATAAAACAGTCTATTGAAAACATGTTCGTTTCCATCAAGTATGCCACCACTTTTGCTATGTCCCTGTTTTTACTTAAGCATTTTTCATTCGTTTATTATCCCCGTTTACATAAACATTACATACAAAGAAATAACTGACACGGAACTAAAGAACTTCCTTATAAGCACACCCAGGTCCGAGTAAAGTTTGAGTCAACTTCCAAATGCTCTGCTTTTTTTCGCAATAAAGTTAAATACCTTGTTTATTAGGTTCTGTTTCAAATAACGCATGTATTTCCTTATTGGTGGTTAGTAAGTAGTAGTAGTAGTAGTAAGTAAATTGGTTTAAATACACTTTAGAGTTTCAAAAGTCAACCAAGTTATTTACACGCACATTCTTTTAAATAATAACTAACTGACATCTAACTGTATTTATACGAACAGTTAAAGATGATCTAAACTGTGTGATTAAATACATAATCTTGAACCTGTTCACTCGGTATCAAAATTAGATAACCGTCGGGGGCTGACTTTCACTGATCGTCGGCTGGTTTCACTTTCTCTGGCCCAATAATGAAATGATTCGACTCTTGCGCAACAATGGTCCTATCGATACAAACTAGTCACACGTGCCGATATTAACTCTATTGATTAAATTCAGGAATTAAGGAACTGATCGATGAGATAGGAAGTCTTTTTCTTTTGGACTAATGACTGTCAAATGGGTGATAAGAGGTAAAGTAAACACAAAGCAATTTTTGTTATTTGAATTGACCAAAATTCGCATAATAACCAAAATAATGAAAATATTATTATTTTGTTTATACAAAAGTCAGACAAAATTACAGTGGAGCTACAGAAATTAATTATCTTCTGGGTAATACGCGTAACAACGCAAGATATTATTGGCAAAAATTCAAGTATTTTACATTAGAAAATGCGAGTGTACATAACGCCCGGTCTTCCAAACCGACAATGACAGAACGTGCGATAATTTGACACAGCCATCTCACACAATACTCTACAATGTTTCATAATAATAACCTACATAGGAATGCTTCGTTTTCACGTTTTCATCAAAATCACAATGCTGTGTTACTGTAGTCTTTCTTTCCAACCTTTACTGTAGATTTAGAATGAATGGTAAATAAATGCATGCCTGTTAAGTAAATTAAATGAGTTTTAATCAAAGGCTTGGAGTTAGGCATGCTATAAGTTTCGCATTATTGAGTTAATTGTCAAAAAACTCTTCTAATTATGCTATGACGTAGCAATAAGCGCAAGAGCAATTCAAATTAATTTATTGCTTCAAGTGTGGTGAGTGGAATACTTGATGGTAATGTTTACAGAACAGTATATCGCACATTTAACCATTTCTGACGAGCAATATAGTATAAAGGAAATGTTTTATGGCTGAATAATGATGAAATGTTTTTCAAGTCGTGTGCCTGATGGTGAGGTACACGCCTGTCCATAACAGTCGCAGCTCAAGAGTTTTAAATCGCAAAGATCATGATTACAAGTTCAAATCAAGTTGACAAGTCTCATGTGCCTGTAATTTAACCAGCCTCCTTACCCTTCAAAACCGGAACACAGTAATGCTGACATTATGCTTGGCGGCAGAAATAGGTAAGGTGGCAGTACTTCCCTGGCTGAACTCTTTCACAAGGAGCTCTTACTGCTACTAAACATGTACACACAACATGCAGTGTAATGAGAGTAATGACTAGTAAAAACATGTCAAATTTGTAACGTTGTATTCCTAATTTATATTATATAGACTACAGACCATGTAAATACTTATAGACATATAAATATTTTCCAAATATTTCACTTTTGCATGAAATCATTCAATAATCTGTGGTTAAATAAAGTGATCAACTTGGACTGAAAAGATCTAATAGGTATGCCTTATCTGCAAAGACTGATTTGGACTATTTTTTCACTTCAGTTCTTATTTGAGGACAATGTAGGTACTAAGGACAATATCGCTTGGACCCTTCCAGTTCTAAGACTAATCGGGTTGTTACATACTTTGATAGACTTTAAACTATTTTTACAAAGCGTAATAATAATAGTAATAAAATATTAAAAAAATGTTTCGCCGCGTGTAGCCGACAGTAGGTCAGGTGTGTAGAGCGGTTACTCGAGACTCTTTTGCCCCAGTTACAGCCTTTTCGCTCGTTTTACACGCATAGTAACGAGCAGAACGACAGAGTTGTCGACTGAAGACCGGATCCGAACGACGGAAATACAAACAAATTTTAGCTTTGGACACAGACGAATAGGCATCGCTTTCGCTATTTACTTAAAGTACCTACTATTGCACTACAGAAGTAGAGATGCCTACAATACAATGCGATTGTGGACAGTTTCGTGTTCTGGAATCTACAAATGCCTATTTACGAACCTCAATATAACCGAAGTTAACACTAACACCTTTCTGGTCATTCTGCTTTAACTAAAATCTATAAATAATGATGTAGTAACTTAAAATGGAGGTTAGTTAAACTTCGAAGTGAATAGGTGACATAAAAATTTATTGACCTAACATTCCGCGCAAACCTATAGTAAACACATTTAAAAAATGTTTGCTCAAAAATTGCGTATTCAGTCCGCGAGAGGGAGATCTCATTTATATAATCTAGAGTTGACAGAGCTGAGATGACATGGTTCAAGTCCAGAGGTAATGCGAACCAGGCCACATCCGGCGCACAAGTTCCAACGAGATGCAGTGAACACATCGACATTGGAGATGCCGGATACTACGATTGCAGCCTCGTGGTAACTAGGTAACTAATTTGGTACAAGGCTAAATATATAGAAAATCCCAATTTGTCAAACTTTATGTTTCTGATACCAATTCTTAAACAGCCAATTTAGTCAAGTTACCTACTAGAAATTTTGCCTCACCTACTTTATTATAATAAAAACTTTGTCCAAGTAATCACAACAAAAAATACATAAGAAATTTGCGGTACTGACTGCGCCGTGGCGCAGGCACAGGCCAATGAACGGTGACAGGTGCCGCACAACCAATCCTGGTGAAGACCGATACTTTACGCGACTCAGTTAGAAATCGCTCAATTACATTTTACATCCTTTTCCGAGGCATCGCGGCCATGTTACGTCAGAGTGAGAGACAGGATTGAGGACCTTCCATTTCGAGAAACCGGTGCTTCGAGTAATCTCTCAATAGCCTTTGTTTACCGATCAGTCTGACCTGTTAGTCGGTCTTTTAGAGCATTTCCACGAATCGAGTAAAGATTTTTCTGTCACTTTGTTAAAAATGCAAAACAAAGCGATTTCGTCGATTGAAAATTTCCCTGCAGAAAGGTGTTAAGGGGTTCCGTTTTCAATAGATGCTTAGGGTGCCTAACAAGAAATTAGTACCGTCAAGGAACCAAAAGATTATCTTGTACTTGCCTGTTCACAAGTTTGTCTCTGCTGTATCTCCAAATAGACAATGCTTCTATTATATTTTAAAGTTCAGAAAGATAGGCCCACGCATTCCAAGAGGCTGTTACAACCGGAGTAATGTCAGTCTTTCATTAGCCGAGTGCATTCTCTTGCATACTAATATCCTTTCCGCTAACCGCTTACAAGTTTAAACCGCTTCAAGCTTTTGTAATGGCAGAGCTATCGTTTTCCAGGAAGTTTAAATACCACAATGTCATAGGTAAATTACCGCACTTAAAATTTTCATTCAGCTTTTAGACAGTCTTTTTTACAAAAGAAGTGTATCTTATTTTCACGCCTTGCTAAGAAGACAATCCTTGATACCGTTGGTTTTCACAAAGTTCGTTAATTATTTATCGGTTAAAATCTAGATTCAATCATCATCTCGATATCAAGTCCCAGTTATAAATTTAACAGATGTTTTGTGTGTTAGCTAAACGCGCCAATTCCCTTGTTTTATTTACGCAGGAAAATGTTGGCAATGTTCCCAATCACATGAAACGGTACTGTAATGATATCTTGATATTTTAAACTAATGCACTTGTTCATATCGGTATCTATATAATAAATATAAGTAATCTTGTATGGCGAATATCAAATTACACATTCCATAAACTCGTAACTATAATCCGATTTATGTAGGTGTTAGTCATATAAATTGCGGTTGACACGAATTCACATTGGACACTCACAATATTGATCCTAAGCTGTATTAGGACACATGAAAGGCCAGACGTAATTGAAAGAATCGAGCCAAAAGCACAAACGAAATAAATATCAAAAATAACACTTCCTTATAATCTCGTAAATTACAAATCTCTTCATCAATCGCAAAATTACCGCAAGTAATTTCCACGTACGCCAATTAGCCCACATAGAACGCGATTAACTACGGGATTTAATAAAGTAGCCTGGTCAGGCAGCTGGTTGGAGCGACCTCGACACCATTCTTTCATTTACACCGTTCGCTAGACCTAATTATGTACTCGTAGTACAGCAGATAGATCGCGATAGGAAGCGAGGGACACAGCCCGCCCGACCGGTTCATGGCAACGGCTGGTGCAACCTTAATCATTGAAGTAGAAGGAAATATTGCACCGATTTCCTTGAGCCGACACTCGCTGAGTGTTTATGATTAAAGCGTACGTTTTGTTTGTGTCAAAATTGTTCAAAACCCTAAGTTTATATAAATTAGGTTAGAAATTAAGACGACATTAGTGACGAAATGCTATATGCAGGCGTCAAAATTACTCCGGATATAAAACACCCAGTGCTCTATTAGTAGAAAATATATCAGATACGTGCGTGACTTTAAAGAAGTTTAAAACTGTTCTAGTTGCAGTGAGTCAGCGGCGTTATCGACTGCGAGACGTGATCGGTCACGGTGCTGAGGGTGCCGATAAAGAGCAAGTAACTACTTGCGTAAAATAGTGTTGTCATCAGTCTTACACATGTTTTACTGCACATATACCCAAAAGGTACTTGTGTATTTTCAAACACGTACTTTGCAGCGAAATGATGTTCCTAAACGTTTTAAAGAATAAGGAACAGGAGCACCAACAGTGCATTCCATTTAGTAGTGACTAACAAAACTATTGAATAAAATAATACTATCAGTTAAAGATGCTAATTGGTTCTAAGAGCTCATTAGGCCTTACTTCATATTTCTACAAATCATATTTCGACAAAGAAAGTGAAACAAATGAAAGTTGAGTTTGTCTTTGTCCGAACTTACCTGTGCAAACTGAGCAGAGATCTTGGTATGGTCCTCCTGATAAGTCTTCCGAGTTTTCCGTCGTTCGGTCATAAGAGACGTAAGGCGATCCAAAGCTCGAGATTCCAGTGCTTCGGCATTGGCACGAATAAGCTTGCTGGTGTTCTCCCACTCCTCCGTCATGGTGCGCCATGCTGACGCGATTACTGAGCCTGTTGTAGATTATACAAATGAGTATGTTTAGAGTTTTTAGGTAATTTGTAGGGTACATTTAAAGACCGCATTTTCTTCAATAATTAATGAAATTACATTTGAGTCTATGTGATTATTATCTAACTAACGACACAAAAGAAATTTGGGCGATCGTTTACTACCCTCAATATCTAAACTTCTTACAGCAAAACAAACTACTTCAAATTTAAATCTAACGGCCGATGATGGATTAACGATTTGCATTTAACAGAAATGCAATAAATGTCTATTCTATTCTAAATGCGTTTAAATGAAATATTGCTTAATAAATTCAAATTAGAATTCTAACCGTTTAGTTCCTCACACTTGTCCATTTTCTGTCCCTGTGCTGCCGCAGCGGAAAGCGCAAGAGCATATTCTCGGTCACTCTTCATCTTGGCTTGAAGACTCCGTTTCATGGTCTCCATTAGCCGCAGCTCGGCATCTTGGCGCGCCAGCAGCGCCTCGTGCGCCGCCCGCCCAGCACCACCACTTCCGGCAAACCCCATCACAACCCGCTTCACTTACAAACCCAAACACATCGCGTAAACAGCACTATTCACATCACACCCCGTTATCACCGGCACTGTGTTTTACGTCACAGAGAAATTCAATTTACGATCGACAACAAAGACAGAAAGGAAGCAGTCTTTCAACAAATCTAGCTCTTAATTTTTAGGCACTCGTTCATTACCCCGTGGTTACATAAAAACACTTCGTTACAAAAAAAATGGTATCGATAAAATGTTCAACGGATGTGAGCGCGTTCGATGCGAGCTCGGGAGCGATACGCGCGTCCACACAGCAACGTTGCGCGACCTGAATGCCATCTACAGCGCGTGCTAGCTGCCGTCTCATCGCCTCATCGTCGTCGTCACATCGTTGGTCGGCAGGAGTGGACCGTGTTCCTCATCGCAGCTTGTGCCTACCGCCCCGCTGTCTGTAAATTGTACCTACCCGTTATTTACTTACCAATATTCTTCTAAATAAAATATTATAACGCCCCACTGCTAGATATAATGCCCTTTTTGTAAAAATACCTATTCGACGTGATCTCCCAATATAGACTTTACCTGTTTAAATTCTTGAAACAAATAATTCTAAATACAGTTGATAGGCACAAGTCCCCTTTATTTTGACGATAAATTAACTTTGAGGAACCTAAATACGTAACAAATTTATTTTGAACGAATTATAACAGTATGCAGGTATATGTATGTTATACCATTTCAGACTCATCTGCAAAGAAACTCTGAATCCCTGTGCGAAGATAGATAACGGGGGTCCATTAGTTTCTTTGCAGCATGTATGCGTTGTTGTAGTTACGTACACGTATTCCATCGGGTAATATGCTACATGTGTATGTACGTAGAATAATGGCGTGCCTGTAGTGTATGTGGATGGAAACATTGTGATAGGTTGATCTCGATGCATATATCTCAACCAGATTTATGATGTCCCTAAAAAGGTCAAGTGAGAAGAAAAAATGAGCATATATGAACAGACCGTTGGGGTTACCCCAGTGGGAGTTAACAGCGTGATGGTACAGTGTACGTTTATAGGTGTGTAAACTAGTTATTACACATGATTGATAAATGATAGTAGCTATTAGCTAGCTCTATAAGTACGGTAATACACGTCCGATTTCGTGTCTGATGGTCGGATCCGACTATCGGATCGAATTCACTCAATACGTCCGATAGCCGTCCTATTCTTTCGTAAGACTTTTTTGAACTAACTGTAGTGTTGCCAATTTATGGTGAATTCCCCAAATACAGGGAATTTGCCCCCATTTGCCTAGGAAAATGCCCTCGCATTCTAGAATTTTATTTTATCTATATATTTAATTACATATCATTTATTTTTATTATTATTAATATCATATGTTTCAACATCGCACATACGCCGCTTATATAGCAACATTTATATAGAATTATTAGCCATCAGGTTATATGTACAAAATTATCCAGTAGACATGGGGAATAGCGTTACATTTCTATCGCCGTGATTGTCGTTCCGGTTCCAAAAAAATTACGGTGATAAATCACCGTGTTTTTGTCACGACTGTTACTTCCGTGACCTTGTCACGCCTATAACTTACATCACGATATACGGTTTTAGCCAGCGGCTTCTTTCTAATACTTATATCCGTTTTTTGTAGAATGATTTAAGTTTTTACTCCCTTTGTAATAAGTTTCAATTCCATTCAAAAAGTTGATATTGTATTTAATGTAATTTTGTTTGTTACTAATTTAATGCGAATCTTTGGAGTGTTAAAAATAGCAATAAAGTGTAATGTAATTATATTTCTAGTAGAATACACAAAGTAGATTATAGGTACATAAATATGTATAAAATACCAACTCTTCCAATGATAAAATAAATGTACAAAAATATTTTACTTTGTTAATAAATAGGTTTATAGTAACTGCTGCAGATTTTTTCATCCGCCCTTTCTAGTAGCATGGACCAATTGGTTGTAATAAGCACCTACGACCCTTGTGAGTGAGCAAAGAAAGTCATCCTATCTCACTCACTCCCATCGCCGAAATTGCCCGATTTGAAGGGAACTACAACGAGTGGCGCGCTCAGTCAACACGGAACGGAGATCGCGCATTGTATCAAATACGTATGTGTGACGGGGATAGCTATTGGAACGGAGGAACACCTATGTGACTTTGGAACGTCGTTCCTTCGGATTGAGTCACGGTGATACTGTTTGACGGCGGATCATCGTGATTTTTTCATCGTGACGTTATTTATCACCCACCTCTATTATCCAGTAGGATTAGAATCACTTTGTCTTGAATTGTAAAATTACTACTATTATCAGTCACCTACAAGAGCCTGGCTCTTAAATAGGATGATGATGATCGATCGATGCGTGTTGAGCGCGCGACCCTTCCTCGTTTTGACCGGTCCCCGGTGTGAAAAAAGAATACAGCTGTTGCCGAACAAAGTTCAGCAGTAGGATTTTAAAGGACTATACTATCCACACAAATCAGGGCCGTGCCCGAGACGTGGACGGGGCGTGCTAGTTTGTATGAACTGCAGGTCCGTCCCGGTGCCGGCCGGGACACGAATATGTGTGAACGAGTTCGTATAAAATAAACGCAACGATATTTTTTGAGTCCCTGACGAAGCAAGGCCCGTCCACGTCCCGGGCACGGCCCGGATTCGTATGGATAGATCTTAATACCACAAGTTGCCACTCGTCAAGCTTAAATAGTAAGGTTTAAACTTAATTCAACTTGTTGATTTTATTTCTAATTATAGCATAACGTATATGTAATAGATGGGCACATTTTGACGTTCTTAATTATTTGATATATTTTAACCGTAACAATAATTATATAATAAATACTGAGAATTAATAAATATTATTACATGTGGGAAATATGACCTTTGCTCTCCCCAAATTTATAACTTTGATATTTGGGGATTTTGAATAATTTGCATTGGTAACGTTGCAAATCGGAGGGAAAAATTCTTACACTATAGAATTTTTCCATCCTCTAAGGAAAAATCGGACGTGTATTTCGTCTCCCCGCAAAAGTATAGAGAGCGCGCCTTCAGACAATACGATCGGTAATAAAATCGGGCGCTGTTTTCGACTCTGATGCCACGTCACCCGATAGTCGGATCGGACGTGTATTGAGTGTTCATACAATTATATGGCACGCGCGGCTTCCGGTAGTCGGATCAGAAAGCGGAAGATCGGAAAAAGCGGACGTGTATTGTCGCACTAATAGTAATTCCGATGGCATTATACGTACATATAGTGCCCTTAAATAAAACGAGAGACATAATCAACTAAATAGCCCATTCACTACCTGCAAGGCAGTCCGCCGCGTAAGCAGGAGACTGCTCACATACAATCCTGCATATGACATATGAATGGAGTCGCGCAGAATTGCGGAATTGCAAGATGATTTGCAAGCTGCGGCTACATTCATAACCTACTACCTGCATTATGCGGCGGACGGCAATTCAGACTGCAATGCAGGATAATGAATGAATGAAAATTGAAGAAACAAGAATATGATCTTACCGGTTTTTCTGTCAATAGTTCGTTTATGGCGATTTAACTAAACTTTTATTATTTATCTAGTTCGAAGTGCTATTTATTTACCTAACGAAAAGTTTTGAAATAAATTCTTAATTATTGGCGCAATCTTACTTACTATCCGTAGTTTAAAAACCGGACTTTTCGATTACTGATGTAAATGAGTTAACATTGTGTATTATTGTAAAAAAAATGAGGTTGCCAATACTAAAAATCGATACTTAACACGTGGACATATATATGAATAGAAATCCGTTATTTTATTCAGTATCACTAATAATTAAATTTATCAAATAAATGCGACTAATTCCAACAATTTAGTTCATCTCCACTTTCTTAAACATTTAAAATAATAATACATTATAAATTTTCCTCAATTTCTACTGATATGTCACTTGTTTAGTGAGACCAAATTTCAACACAACACTATGAAGAATGAAGAACAAAGAACATGAGAAACCTTGAAGCTTTTTGAAGATTTAAATTTTATGGAGAATATTCCCCATTTTGCTGACATAATCTAGAGATTGTATTTTAGGTAGATATATATTTGTTAATGGCAACACATACCCCAGCCTTGTAATATGGCCGCTACAGGTTAGTTTCTATAATTTTGTCACGTGAATTTTTCTACATTTTTAGTGTATTTCTCTGTTTATTCTCAATTTTCTTTATTCAAATGTGTTTGCATGAGATGCGTGTACTTTACTCAGTTATTTTAAACCCTTTCTGAAGTTATCTAATAATGCTAACGTGTCATCATTTCACCTTTGCGGACGTTTGGATTTACCGCGTGGCCACATTTCTGAACTTTTTGAACACTTTATTTTCATGGATAAGTGGTTTTCTAGCTGTAGAACTAGTTTAGAATAGGTGGCAAGAGGTGAGAAAAAGTGAACTTGAACAGATGTTTCACAAACGCAAAGTATCCTATCATGTGTCCCCGAATAACCGCTTTCCAAAATCGGAGTAGGTCGCTGACTGTTCATAAGCTATGCGTCATCATTTCATCGGCCTCCTCTTGAGAGTCCACGTCCGCTGTCAATTTCCAGTGAAATTTGATTATTTGTGTATGTTACAGGCAAGAAATCAAAGAAGGCAAAATGGATCCCAGCCAGCATCACAGACATTATTGCGGAACCTACTACCATACCGACAATAAACAGCTGGGCCGACTCTGTAGATGAAGAACGTAAGTAAGCTTTGTTTTCGTATGGATTAATATTGTTCTCTTTAAACAACCCAGTGATGACATGAGGGTTTATGGCAGGCCAATGTTAATCTCGTACTTGGGGTGCACAAGCAGGGTGCCCGTCACTCCCTCCGCCCCGGGAAGGTCTGAGGAAAGGTCATTTGTGTTTGTAAGTACATTCTAGCTGGATGCTTCTGTTACACAGAAGGTGGGAGAACTAGAAATCACTGTGCAAAGTCTAGCTCAGGATACTAGGCCTATGAGGTTCAGTGGAGGCACAGACTTTGCAGCTGTTGGAAACTCTCATGACCAGCAGTTTTAGCACGATTACGAGATGGCCAAGGTCATAACTCAATTCAGACTAATCTTTCATTGGCCTGCTCCCTAATTTACTGAGGGTTCTATTGAAAATTAGTATCAATTTTGTCTATTTTATATTTATGTAGTGATAATAATATACAAGTTGTATCATTAATTAGTCCTCCTATATTGTTATTGTATGTTATTAATTATGTAAACAACATCAAGCACTTTGTGATATGAAATTGTTAAACTCCTTTGTTCTTATTTCTTGGAAATATTTTTTGACCACATTTGTTGTCCATAACATGTGATGTAATAAACACCACCAAAGTTTTTTGTTTATGTGTATGGTGCCTGTCTGAAGAATTAGTAATAAAACAATTTATTGAGACAGGTCCCTTGTTTAACTGCTTCCATGGCTGAACAGTTACCGTGCCGTACTGCCACACAGAGGTCCTAGGTTCGATTCCCGGGCCGGGAGAAATATTTGTATGGTCTACATTTATTTCTCTCATGAGTTTGGATGTAATTTGTGGTTGTCTATGTGTGTGCCCATGGCACCCGCGACAGGGTTTCCCTAGTGCGGGGCTGTGTTGAGTGTGTGCGCTATTATTATTATTGTTTAAGATACAATTTAACATAAGTTACAGTTGGGATAACATGTTATCCAAAGTAATCCGATATATAGAAATATATGTCTGACAGCAACGGAGAGCTATGGCTATGGAACGCGATCGCGGCAGCCAGTTGTGCTGCCATCTGCGTCACGCGCGGCGCGCGGCGGTCTGGCCGTGGACGAAGAGTCCATACCACGACGTCCACCCTTCATCGCTCACATCTCAAACCTGCCTTATGACGTCGATGAGAGCGCCATCACGGAACTGTTTGCCGGATTGAAGGTGCAAATCTTTGTGTCTTTTTGTCAGTTGGGTATTTTACTCAATTTTTATGAGATTAGTTAAATTTCACCAGTTTATCTACTTTACAAATGACATGAAGTACCTGAGACAGATAGAAATAATCTTAGGTCTGATGCAAAGCGAATATCCTGTTAACTTTATTCATTATTCCATAACAATAATAATGTTTATCAAAACAGATCACCAGCTTGAGATTGCCACGTGAAGGTGACCGCCTTAAGGGGTATGGCTATGTAGACTTCGAAGACAGGGAGAGTCTTATTAATGCCATGAATATATCAGATTTGGTAAGCCTAAATCTTTTTATTTTTAGTCTAAATTGTTGTGTCTAAATAATAAAAAAATAAATTTTCTCTTACCACTAATAAGTTCAATGTAGTTTCTCGTATTCTCTATTACTCATCAAATTTTCGCTCAGCTGTTAATAAATAACAAATTTTAACAAATAACATTTTCGTAAAATTGACCCACATTCTGATGAATTGTATCCAATTCTTTTAATTTTGATTTTATAATATTCATAAATGGTTTATTACGACAATTTAGTGTAAACAAGTATGTTCGTCGATAAAACAACTACTTAAAAAGATTAAAATACCAAGAAACATAAATTTTCAATTATTGGGCTGGCAACAAGTTATTGAACTGCCTCCGTGGCCCAACGGTTACCATACCGGACTGCCACGCAGAGGTCCTCGGGTTCGATTCCCGGGCCGGGAGAAATATTTGTATGGCCTACATTTATTTCTCTCGTGAGTTTGGGTGTAATTTGTGGTTGTCTATGTGTGTGTCCATGGCACCCGCGACACAGGGTTTCCCTAGTGCGGGGCTATGTTGAATGTGTGCGTTATTATTATTATTATTATTATAGTTAAAAGTTGTCAATGAAAGAACAAACAATCTCAAATAATGTTAATAATTCAGAAAACAGGAACAGTCCAAAAGCAAAACCGAGTCACAAGAAATATAGACCAAAAATCACCAAGCGCACAGTCATATTTCAGGATGGCGAAAGACTGCCGCTGAATTGATATCAGTGTTGCCAATTCAAAATTTGCAAAAAAGAAAAGGAAATACAAATCTGGCTAGGAATCTGATTCGAATTCTGATTAGGGATCTGATTCGAATTTGATGAATTAAAATTTATTTGCAATAAGTGTGGTCAGAGATGTTATATACATAATTATTTAAAATACACCAATTTTTATACATTTTTGTTTTAATATTTAATAAGTCATTTTTTTCCGAGAAATCAAAGTGACTCGGTGAAATTCGGCGATTAATTGCTTACAACACTATTATTAAAAAAAAATATCTTTAGCAGGTACATGTTTTCAGGACGTTTCGGAGTAACTCAAAATTGCATTTTATATTGTGATTCGTGCGAAAACAGTGCTTCAAATATGTTTTGTCATATTTTGTAATGTTTCAATAAATTTATGTATTTTGTTAAACTTAATTATGCTAATAATTGTTTGTTTACTGTTTCGTTGATTGCATTCAAACATTACATTACTACATTTGCATACTAACGCCTTCTTTAGCTGTCGAATTTGGCCTCTTATTGGCTGACGACTATAACTGCTCAATTTTATACTGGCATTTGTGCAACTTATAGGTTACATTTTTTGCCAAGATTTTATTCTTTTCTTATACAGTAGATAACTGTGATCTTGTCCTTTGTTTCCACTTATTGTTTGAACAACTTAGAGATTATTATTATTACAAATTTATACCAAGCCAAAAGTAAATACCAATGAAAGCGGCCATAATGGTGTAGTAACAATGTTTTAAACTAGTCCCTTTTGTTGAGCAGACAATAAGCGGGCGGCGGATAAGAATAGAGGTGGCCACACAGGATAACGACCGCCGTAGGATGGGCGGCAGGAACGACCGTGAGAGGTAATTTATCTGTACAAACTATAGTCGTTTATGTGACTTACAGGCATTAAAATATGAAGGCATTAAAATACGAGACAGGCGAGTTTCATAAAAACATCTCACGAGTGTTGTAATGCCTAATTATGTACAGTTACATACATTGCTTTATCTACACACATATTATAAGCTCTCTGTGATGTGTTCAGGGACCGCATGTTACGACTGGCGAGATGGCGGCTAATAAAAACTTTTCTCGCGCATGTCCCACAACCGTAGTTTTTATTTTTAATTCATAGACAAATTAGAATCGGCCCCAACTATCATATCGTTCGATATCAAGCTTAGAGGATGGAAAAAAAAATAAAAGAAAGGAGCTGCCCTAACTACGGAATGAACGTGCATTCTACAAAAATTTAACGAACAAATAGCGGATTTATTTAGTGTCGTACCATAATCTATCGATAAGTCATTATTTACAGCAAACATTTAATAATATCCGGGATCCGGGAATATCACACACAGAAAGTCACTTGAAATTTTGAATTTATTGTTTGGCGTTTACAAATACTCAAATATAACGAAAAGTGAATTTGCACAGAAAAAAAAAAGTGATTTGAGAGTATATAAAAAAGAGAAAACTTTGAAATATAAATCCTATACATTTCCAACTTCAAGATTAATATTTTCAAAGAGAAGTTTTTAAACAGATTCCAAATAGTGTAAGCTTTTAGGTATTTATATTATTATCAGTGACTGATTTAAGTGAATCTTTAATACTTCCATTGAATTTTGGAAATAAAAGTAGTAATATTATCAATAATAATATTATTATCGTACATTTATTTGCTTGAAACATGGTATAATAGGAGATCTAAGAAGGGACAGTGTTAGTATAAACATTTTTCGCATATAATGAATCAAATATTCTTTATTGCACATAAAATTACAATTAAAATACAATACAATAGCTTAAGTATAATAGTAGTAGTAAGTCAATGTGCAACAGGCGGCCTTATTGCTATGTAGCAATTTCTTCCAGGCAACCTTAGGATAGACAATTCGGATATGGATATATTAAATAGCATGCAAATGTCTGATTATACAATGTCAATTGACTACTATTGGCAGAGCGTCTTTGATTTGTGCAGAAAAATCGACACTTCTCTGAAGTGAGACAAGTAGTCATGAGCGACTGCGAGTGAGCTCTATACACGTTAGCACTCGCCTTCAGTCGGTTAGCTAGGCGGTGACACCTGACGATGGCAAGGCAAGGCAAATAGGTTGTCTATACGTTGGTATTGGCCTTCACCCGGCAACATTGGACCAACATGGTCATTGTATTGCTGGCTTTATAAAATAAGAATTTTTAGTAGTTAGAGTTGTCAGTGCGACAAAAATCGGAAACGAGTGGATAATTTTGTTTTCAGGAACTGAGAATGCCTAGTAAATGAGTCTTGTTTAATCTAAATTAAATATAAAATTATTTACCAACAAACCTTATGATGAAATTACATTATCATGTAATCTAGTTACGTTCAAAGTTATGTTAAAGTTTGACTCTTCAAAATGAAGCGAATAAATGAAAATAGTCTTTGATTCAATGTTTATATTCGGCGGTATGATTTCTAACCATTCTTTTTTCTTTTTTGATTTGTAGGTAAACTTAAATAGTAAAAATAATAAAATAATAAGAACCTCGTACTGAATTATTTTAATAACAGAACATCGATAATATGTACGCTTCCAAGAACAACACTATCTCAAAACATTTGATGTACTTCCCTTTGACAACCGTATCATGTACTGCGAAATGGACACGGTTGGCATTTAAGATGACGTTACGTATTTTCGATTCCCGTGTTGACACAGACCAATGTAATGCTATCTCTTTTGGCTTAAGACGGCACGCAATAGTTAAACAAAGACAATAACATGTTTATGTTTTCAATGTCGAAATCTTAGACTATAGAAACCAACAGGTTTACGACATTACGACATTTATACATGTTACGACATGTTATATTGACATATATAAATCAGACGTTATATGTACATGATGCATTTAGATGTTAAAAACATAAACATTTTATTGTCTTTGTTTAACTAAAATATATAGGAAAGATAAGAATCAAAAATACGTAACGTCATCTTAAATGCCAACTGTCCTGATTTTACCATTTTTGGAGTACCCTTTGACATCCGTATCCGGTTGTCAAAAGGGAAGTACATGAGATGTCAAAACCAATGTTTTATTGAATTATTCCCATGAATTGTAATAAATTTGGACAAAAATATTGACACTGAGAACACTTAAGTATTGATTAAAAAGCGTCGCTGCGGCATTGAGGGGTACGGTAGTAGAAAAGGCGGAGATCAACCGAATGTTACATAACACGGGCATGTTTTATTTTTTGTCTATAAATCATACAATAGCCCAAATATCTCCTGTAATTAGACTCATTTAAGTAGTTTATTCATAAGTCTTGCCGAATTTTGCTTTGGTTACTTTAGGTTGCCTGTTTATTAGTATATTTTGAAGACTGTTGATATATGAATATTTTGAGATAGTGTTGTTCTTGGGTTGTTCTTCGAAATAAATTATTTTTGTTAAGTTTTCATATATTTTTTAGAACCTTTATGTAAGCTATTTTTATCAAGCTAAATGCAATGTAAGCATACTCTAAAAGATTATTTTATGAAAGGCACGTATTAATTTTCATTATTCTTCGTAATATTTGTAAATTTCTAATTATTCACGTTGATACTAATGACACCACGCACTGAGAATGACTTTAGCTTGTATAATAATGACGCCGTGTTGCAGACAATGATCTAAAATCTTTCATTTTTGGGTATTTAACAATAAAAAAACATTTAAGTAATCAAAATATTTATTAAGTATATTATATAATATTTATTTATTAAACAAAGGATTCAAAGTAAATGACAATCTTAAATTATTAGCGTGAGGCGATAAATACGTAACTGTGAAGCTAAGTAGGTACTTAGATATTTCTTAAAAACAAACTGTCACACTCAAATAACTTAATCATCTAGCTAATAAAGGACTCAGTCTCGTATTATAGAACGTCTACCAAGACTCAAGCGTTACTTAAAAATAGTTTCAACCAATCAACTGGTTTGAATCTAATTTTAAGTAATGCTTGAGTATTAATCAAATAAAAAAAAAATAGTTTCAAGAAATCAACTGGCTTGGATCTACTTTTAAGTAATTCTTGAGTACTGATGAAATAAAAAAAATAGTTTCAACCAATCAACTGGCTTGAATCTAGTTTTAAGTAATGCTTTAGTATTGAGCTATGTTCTGTAATACGGGATTTAGTTTTTCTTTGGTAATAGTAATTTGGTAATTATTTTAAAAAATCACAGATTAACTTCTTCAATTAAGGACATAATTATTAAGAGAGTTCCACATATTTTAGCTACGTGATGTATATCTCTTAAAAATATTCATATCTGCATCCGCATTGCGTCCTCATCCCCGTAATATCCTTGATCTACACACAGGATAGACAAATATTAAGTTTCAAATAGTATACTTTTACTTACAATTTTAGGATTCAAAAGATTTCACGCAAAAAATATCACGTATTATCATCTTAATTCCAATCGCAATTATTATCAACTAAATTGGAATAATCAAAATGGGTCAATTTTCACTGAAGCTGAGTCTTATTAGTGACATCAATAAGAACATTAGAAATAATCTGAATTTTGTTATGATTTTGAGATTTACGCTTAGTGTTTGCCAGGGGAGTTACACAAGAATCAAGATCGTCGTTCTGATTTCTAAAGGACTTATTATTGATATAACCCAGATGCTTACCATGGGAGCAAATTTCACCAGCATCACATAGGAAGCAACTCATATTTCTCATAGTGATTTTAGGTCTGAACGCGTCCCAAAGAACCTGATGTACAGAAAGGGTGCCCCTGAATGGTTTCAACTGCTCAGGAATCAATCTCTCCCTCTGAATTATGTCTTGCTCTGAAACTCTTTGAATTATAATATTTTCTAATCTTGATTCCATGATTTTGTAAAACTCATCAAAATTTCCAACATCTGAACCAAAATGCACCATTTGATCTGCTACTCTTTTTATTGTACCACCAACGCCATCAGGAGCACCCTTTCCGTGCCCAGCTTCAGAATAATTCCAGGTTATTCTAGTTATATTACTGTGTTGGGACGACAATTGACTGATAATATAAAACATATATTTATTCCGGTATTGCGATGACGGCGAATCGGATAAGTGCCGACAATGATGTAGCATAGAATGACGAGTTGAGGAAAAAACCTGTATGGACTTGTCTGTGAGCATTAAAAAACCGTTATGATTAGACTAAATGAATTCATTTGCCACTGGCTATTGAATAAAATACAAACGAAAATATTACGTATGTGCATTTAAGGAGTTTAGGTTGAAACACAAATGATATTTTTAATGACAAAATGTGAAGAACTATAAAAAATTACTTACAGCTCTCAGACCCGCACGTGCTCGTTCACCAATAGGTCTCCGCCGACTGAAGGCCCCTCCCGCACACCCGGGAAGGTGTATTAAAGATGCGTTCGAAAATGCGTCGTTCAATAATAAGATTTAACAACGTTACTGCGACAAATGACGTTTTTCTTGTAGCAATAATTTGAATTGAAGTTTAAGTTAACCATGCAAAGTATTTGAAGAGGTTTTTATTTTAAACGAAGGTTAATTTATTAAACTTTCATTCATAAAATTTTTAGAATGTATAAGTATTTAATAAATTATTTGTGAACAAATGTTGTGTTAAGAGACGTCATAGGAATAGGAGTAAAATGACGTTTAGCGACGTTTTTGATTTTTTTTTCATAAATTAAACCAAAGATGTATTTTTTAAACTGGGTAACATGTAAAATAATGGTAAATATATATAAAAAGCTTATTAATTGTGTCATGAAATTTTAGTATATTAAAATAATTGACCGGAAGACGTTTTTTGCCCCTTTTGAAGAACAACCCTCTTGTAAGCAGACATACTATCAATATGCTGTTATTAAAGCAATTCACTACGAGGTTTTTATTTTTTCATTATTATTATTTTTAAAGTTTAACTACAAATGAAAAAAGAAAGAAAGAATGGTTTGGTGGGATTGCCGAACATAAACATTGAAACAAATATCACCTTCGTCTGTTCGCTCCATTTTGAAGAGTCACATTTTAATAGAACTTTGAATGTAACTAGATTGCATGATAATGCAATTCCATCATCGTATTTATTCGTAAATAATTTTACATTTAATTTTGCGTAAACAAGTGAGAGAGACATTGCTGGCATTCTCCATTCCTTAAAACCATCCACTCGTTACCGACAACTCTAACATTATATAACATATATTAGATGCACTTACGTAATAATTATAGGCGCCCAATAATAAATAGCAGCAGCTCCAATAACTTGTACGTCATCCCATACAGTTTCGATGTAAATGATAACTGACAGCGACTAACGTGTGGGCAGCTACACAACACAATGGCCGTTTGTAATGCTCTTTTTCATACTTGCCGAGCGTGTAGACAGCAACACTAGCTATATATCTATTTGCTGCGCTCGTTTTGGCTTAGGCTCGACCAATATATATTGCAAGATTACTTGTTTACTCTACAGCCAACAGTACAGCCAGATACTCCTAGAATGTTAATTGAAGTGCAGAATATGCAGACAACAAATTCAAAATCTCATACCTATCATCCCGGATATTCCCATATGACAATAAATATTGATCTACTTTAAATTATACTTTGAATACAGTAAACTATACAAATTACAAACATAACAAAAAAACAGTTTCAACATTCAAGCCATACATTTGCATGTTGATATAGACTTATCGATGATTATGGTACAACACTAAAGAAATCCGTCATTTGTGGTGGACATTTTTGGTTTGGGTTGGGACGTTTATTCCGTAGATAGAGCAGCTCCTTTCCTTTATTTTTTTCTATCCTCTAAGGATATGAAGTAACATGTGAAATTGTCAAAATTGTTTGCAAAAAAATCTAAATTGTTTGCTATTGACATTTCATTTCGAATAAAGCTTCATCTCCAATCAAATTATTTTTCAGAGATGTTCGAAATTTGAATGTAATAAATAATAAAATCAAATTCGATGTCATTATTAAGCAATAATGACATTTTCACAGATTAGAAATTTGTTCTAACAAAACAGTTTAACTTTATGCTGGTCGTAATTTGCGATTTTTGAACACATCATAGAGGGTTTATGATATGTGTGTAGATAAAATCTTTAATGTTACAGTTTAAAAGTGATCTTTTGTATGACAACTTTGAGTGTAATAAAAATTCAGTTGTGAACTATGTCAAAAATTTTAAATAGAAAATTGCGCAATTATGTTGCATGTAACTGTTTATGTACTCAAAAAAATTTGCCTGTCTATTTTCAATTGTAAACGCGCAATTAAAACATGCGTCATTGGTGTACGTATTTGTATATTTACAAACTCGCATCTTCGTACTTTGATATGTAAAACGAAAATTGTCTCTGGTGTATAAATGCGATAGAATAATAATAAATAATGGAACCACTTACAGAGTAGTTACTCACATGAGTATGATGGAAATAGACAGACTATTTCTTTGTATATAGATTAGTCTTCAACATGAGGAAAGTTATATCAAACATCCTATTTACTTATATTAAAATATTCAATATATAATATAGTAGCAGTAGAGCTCCTTGTTAAATAGATCGTCCAGGGAAGTACCGCTAGCTTACTTATTTCTGCCAAGCGGTAATGTGAACATCACTGCGTCCCGGTTTTGAAGGGTGAGGATACTGGTGAAGTGGCAATGCCCCACAGATCTTTGCAATTTAAAGCTCTAAGTGGCACGGCACCGTTATGGCCAAGCGTGTCGCTTACCATCATACCCACGACTTTTCGTCCCGTCACATGATATCAAATATATAAATGAAACAACATGCTTTGAAAATTTGACGAATTCTTATTCGTGCTCGAAAACGATACGATACATTTATCAACATATCTACATACATAAGTTTCCATATACCAGGATCCAATTTGCTTTACATCTCAGATTAAAGTAGACATATAATAATAAAGACCTTTATTTATTTTATATTAAAGTAACAACAATTTAGCCTTAAATAATATCATTTAAAGTTACACATGTAGATAAAAAGGTAAGAGTCTGAGCTAGAGCTCTTTTTGATAATGCTCTCTACATTAATGTATAATAAGAAGAAGAGCTTGTCTTTTCAATTCTTCGCCCCGTTGTTGACCAGTTTCACTAGTTTTAATTTTTAAGGGAACTTTTTTAGGGGTTTCTTACATTGAACTTACAATGACCATTAGTGAAACCAGTAGGACACAAATCGTGAAGAATTTATTATACACTAAGTATATTCCAATTTGAAGGATGATTAATTGTCCAGAGTAGTCAATAATTTACAGACGAATATTTATTTGTGCGTGATTATATACGAAAATAACATCTATTTCTGCCTATTGCACTGGTCGTTGATAATAAATTGCTATATAGGATACTTGCCTAATAATACACGTTTTATAAAATAGTCCAAACAGTGGTAATAGCCCTTTTCTTGTATCTTTTAGTTTTCTAGTGTCATTAAAATGAGTCACGTTGAGGTATCAACGCACACACATAAATCGACTCATCCATAGAACAAATGTGCCAGATGCCCTATGATGACCTATGTGCAAGATGCTGCTTATTCTCGAGGCATTATACATTTGGTTCGTTGTTCTTGACTGCGGATATTCACAGTCAAGATCGACTGTTGTTCGATTTTATATTTCCGAAACGAAATAATAAAGACATAAAAAATCTGAAACACCTTTATATAGGCCTTTTGAATAACGAGATTATGTTGTAACCTGTTTTCGCTGTTTAATCACATCGCACTTTGTTCTTCGGATGAGTCGAAATGATACAAGACCCATGCGCCATTCATAGTACATTAGTTCAACCAGTACCCAGAAATATATAAATTTGTATGTTGAATTCCTTAAGTGCAGTCGGGCAGTATTCATACGCAAAATATGTGATTTTTCATTCATAAAAATGTGCCCATAAAAGATTCTTGTACACGTTGTTGATTCATAAATACTATTTAATGGTCCAGCAGAGAATACGACCCAGAGCGTACCATGGGTGACTGGCGGTCTGGGCCACGTGCCGAACCGCAAACGCGCAGCAGACCGATGGACCGCGAACGTGATCGTGATCGTGATCGCGAGCGAGATCGTGAGCGAGACCGCGAGCGAGACTGTAAGTTTTTTGTTCTACTAATCGTATTGTATTACTAATCGCGGCGCGCGCGATTGTGATCAAATTTGAAAATAACTGTTTTATCACTTGTATTTGACGGCTGAGTGTGGATATAATAATTTTATCGTGGTGGCATGCTACGGGGGCTGATAGCCGTAAATATTATCACACCCTCAATATTAAAGTGACACAATTCAATTTATTCAATCAAACTTCAATTAAGGAAAAGTATATTGTTTTCATATTCTATAGAATTTTATATCGTCGCTTAGCAAACAACACTTCTCAAGTAATTTCGATAAATTTTAAAGGAGAATGAAAAACTTTGTATATTGTATACAATTTTTAATCTATATTGTATTTGTGTTGGTTTACGTTTTATTTAACTTGAGTGACATTCAAACGTAAAAACCGCCAATGTTCGATATAAACCGTGTTGTTGTTTGTTAATAGTCCGAAACGGTGAACGGAAATATTTAAGATTTAAATAAATAAAGTAAATGGCTGATGACGTTATAACATGTTTTGACAGTTACCCAAAAATTAATATCTAATTGCGTCACTTTATTATTGAGCGTGCAATTTTTGCCTAAACTGTTATTGCTGGTTTTTTCACATTGGCCGTTTTAACTGGCTATAGTCAATGTACATTGTTTTTACATATATGTGTATATTTTTGGATAATTACTTAGTCTGTAAAGTATTATCCGATGACTGCTGTTCATCTGAAATTAAAATTAGGACTAAGACACAACTATTTCTGAAATCACGATGATGAGTAGCTGTTGCAATTTAAAGCAAGCTGTAATGTCGCACTTGGGACACACATGCAGAGTACACTGGTATTTGGTTTATAAACAGCAAAACGAAAACCAAATTTAACCTACTTGTATATCTAGATATTTCATTTAAGAACAAGCCTACTCCTGTTGTATTTACATAACACAATATTAGCGTTAAAGTGTTTATAAACATTTATCATTGCGTTACTCCGTCTGTCTCGGGAAGGTCTGAGTAAAGGTCATCGGTGCGCTGTGGTCACCACTCCACCCTCCAGCAGGGGGCGCTGCTGACAGCGGCGGCAGGAAAACCAGAAACACGGACATTGGGGCTTCGTTTGGGACTCCTTTTAAGGACGAGATTTAGCCCTGTGTGTCTTTGGAAATTTCCTGTGACCCGCAATTTTAGCATAATCTGTGACACGACGTTTAATCGCAACTCAATTCAGACTAGTCTTCAGCTTGCTTTGAGATCTACAGCTAAATTACTGAGTGAATTTGTGTCAAACTTTGATAAATGAATGTGGTTGTTGAAACCACACCTGACTTTTTTTTATATCTTAAGTTTGCATTTCGTATCTTTAATGATAAAAAATATGCACAATATTGGCAGCGAGCGCAGACAACCGACCAGGCGGATGGCGTGACGGCGACCGGCCGGCACCGCCCGAGCCAGCACGTACGCCGTACGGAGGTCGGGATTCCTTTGGTCGCGATCGCTTCGGAGAAGATCGGTAATTACAATACATTTGATGTCCAGTTACGTTACAAACATATGATTAGATTTTCAATCAAGCAATCGCCTACATTTTTTGAATATTTTCAGAATTTGCTTGAGCAGCAAAAGAAAATATCGTCGCAATAACGGGATTAGTGAAGCAGTATGATTTACTAACTTAATAACCCTTGTCTAGAGAAGTTTTAACGCTACCTTGCTATACAAGTGCGGCAATATCGGCCATGGTTTAACAAATTGCTTTCATTTTCAGTGGCCGGGAGCGTGGCTTCGGCCGAGACACCGAGCGCAGCGGTTACGGCGGACGCGATGGCTTCCGCACCGCGGACCGTGAAGGAGGGGGATTTGGGTAAATATTTTGTAATACCCAAAATTTCAAAAAAAAATTTGAGTCTTTAAACATCTAGATTTTTTACAAAGTGGAAATAGCCTTAACGTGCCTTGAAAGATCTTAATTATATACGACAGGAATCGAGAAGGCAGAGGATTTGGATCAAGAGGATTTGGCGATCGTGATCGCGACCGCGATCGTGACCGAGACCCTCCCAGAGATGGTAAATACTCTTTTATTATAGTCAACAAACTTTATTTATGACTGTAGTTACTAATGTGAGGATTCAGTTACCATACTCCTCGTGGATTTAACAATGACGCATTATGAGCCATTTCGAATTTAAGTGGGAAAACTGGTGCTCACTTTCCAAGCACTAAATGATTACAAATCTATGAAATGTACGTACCTAGCTTAATTTATGAACAATGACCCAAACATGTATAAGAATCTAAATAAACCAGTCAAGCACACACGGTATGTCCACTAGTGGCTTGTTTTTCCTACATTAATTACCACATTCTTATAACACTGGGTGTAGCAAAATGTAGTTATTTATAGGTATTGTTATAATAACGAACAAGTTTTGGTTAAAAAATAAATGGCGTGAAACTGGTCTACTAATACAAAAAGTGCGCAGTCAATTGCATATTTGTATGAGAAAATCAAAATTCACAAGAACCGAACACAGTAGACAAGAGTAGGTGTACCATTTATCTAGAGCAAACAGTCATCAAAACCCTGTTTGTATTAGGCAGTGTGTTAGAAAATGACAATTCGCCTTAGCCTACCATTAATCTGCATCAATCCGAGTAAACGCAATCTAATATATACAGCGTACTTGTTAATTTTGTTATCATTAGTAAAAAAATCACTTTGGTACTTGGTGTAACGGGCTGGTGTCCGCAACTCGACGACAAGGCGCCTATTTTAAAAAAAATAGTATAAAAATTTTATAAATTTTTTTTTTAATATTAAAAAAATCACATAATGACGTTTTTAGTTGCTGCTGTGTAAATTAGCAACACCATCCTTCTCTAATTTTAGACTGTAGGCATTTGCATCACAAGTAAAATAATAGAATAGAATGGAATTTCTTTATTTCGGGTATCACAGACCTAAATGACTCGTTAGTAAAACATTTTAACTTAAAATAGTACTAGTATAGTAATAGTAGTAGTATAGTACTTATTATACAAACTAAACGCTAAAATAAAACTATACAAACTAAAACTGATTATTTAATTTACAGGCTTATTTGCAAAATACTAAAAACCTCGCAAGCCTATATTACTAACATCATAAACAACATCTTTCGTTCCATTACTTTTAATAATTCGTCACGCTTTGCGTTCAATATAAATATTTAAGAACGCTCTACAGTGATATCTCTGTAACAAAACGCAGGAGTGGGGGTCGACGGGAGGACGCTTGCACGTTTGAACTTACTACCAGTTACAGATCTAACAAGTGTCAGATAATACAATAGAAACTTAAAAGTTTATTTTAGGTAACTTTATTATGTTTTATAAAAAGTCGTGGAACAAATGTTTATGATATTAGCAATATTGTCTTGCGAGGTTGTAACAAATAACCCTGAATGTAAACACAGGTTTGACTTGCCCAACCCAGTGTATTTGGATTGGCTAACCAAACCTGCCCGTAATAATTTTCAGGATGCCGTTGTGTCTTTTTCTGACATGAACCAAATGCGAAACATTTTTTTTTTTACATTACGGTTTGGAAACGTAATAAATAATAGGAGCTTAATAAATTTTCCCAGTAAACTAAAATTACTTTTCCTACCTTTTTGTTATAAGAAAAGACAGTGACGTAATTAACTTTAATGAAAGTTACTTCGTGTTTGATTGAACTGACGCCGCGCCACCACATCCTTTTTACTACCTTAAAATAGCTTCCTAATATACTTACGTTACGTGGGTAACCTTCTCAAATAGGTAAATAATAAATGCGTTTCCAATAGAAAAACCTCGCGAACGTCCAAAACTCAACCTATTGCCGCGCACGGTTCCCCGCGAAGTGGAGACCCCCACAAAGCCTGCTGACGGCGCTCCGCTCGATGACAAACCGCCAGAGAAGGCCACTCCGAAACCCGTGCCTGCAGAGAAGGTCTTTGGGGGTGCTAAGCCAGTCGACACTGCTGCCAAGTAAGTTTATTTTATCTATAGAATTAAGACTTGATGTTAGATCTTTAAAAAAGCAGTAAAAAAAATCGTTAAATGTTGGTGTATATACAACTCGCAGATACTCGGTCTACCCTCCACTATTCCTTTACTTATACACTGTTTTCATCAGCTCATAAATATTTAGCCCATCTATCTCCGTTGCCTGCTGGCATCATGCTAACATATGTAGGTGAGATAACTAAGGTAATAAATTAAATAGGTAGCAAAATACGCTGAGTTTTCCGCTCCATCCACTTATTCTATTTTAGTTGCTGTTTAAGTTGTCTTATTTTATTGAAGTAGTGGGGTGATTGTTTGACAATTATTTATTTTGTTAGAAACATTTTTTTTATAATGGATGTCGTGCTATCACAAATAATATTGCCTTATTGGTTACTTTAGATGGTAGTAAAACGGGACATAACTGAGGCACTGGTCACAGAAGCATATTTTGGGGTAAATAATGTTTTTTCGACACTTATGTGGTGTTAATAATGTTGAGTTACTGGGTAAGGTTAATGATGTTTGCTGATATTATAATGATACTGTGATATGGATAATGAGGTTTTTTAATATTTTATATTAGGGTTGATGAGAAAAACTACAAAATTATAATATAAATAATGATCTATTATTATACATAACATCTGAATAAAATATGTATTTAGTTTCACTACAAAAAACAACATACGATGGAAAGGCCCTTTCTCTTTGTATCTTTAAGCGATTGTTTTACTTTTGTCTTTTTTTTTTTCAGTATGTAGCTTTCCGTTTTTCTGTCTCTTTTGCGAGTAAATCGGGATAATTCTTTATTTCAAGATATTTTCGTTTTTGGCACAATTTTTGCTGGGGTGCACGTTGTTCTTTGGTTATCGGATTTGGCATTTTGCATCTATAACAAATATTAATACATGGAAATAAAATTTTCAACGCGAGCGACCTTAGCATTCCGTGGCATGCTCTTAACCAATTGGCTACCGCTTCTTTGAAAATATATTATATTTGTGAAGATTTTACACTCATAGTGTTATTTTATGTATTAAAACTTTAAAATATTTCAATAAAATTACCAACGCGGACGGAATTTAACCATTAAAATATTATTTAAAATTTATACATTTCCTTAGAAAATTTTTCATGTTATTGAGTGTTAATTACCATTAATAATAACATCACGTCATTACTCTCAACAAGCGTTATTATGCAATCAAGCATTAGGACGCGTTCCTATTATATCGTAACATTTTACACATAAAACTGGTTATGTTTAAGTGTACTACCGGAAACATGTATTATGGCGCGTTCCTACTATGTCGTGACGTTTTATTTATCGTTGGACGACTGTCGCGTCTAACCTGTTCCCATATCACGACTATCTGTTGTGACTGTGTCGTGGACCTTTATTTTATCGTTGAACGACTGTCGTGTCTAGCTGTTCCCACTAGATCGTGACGACGTGTATTGGTTCATGGCAGCCGCCTTGTCGTTTGCACAACAAAATGGTTTGAAGCTGCGATTACCTGTCGTCACATTTTATCGTGACGTTTTATTTATCGTAAGACGACTCTCGTTCTAGCTTTTCCCATTGCGACAGTCTGTCAAAAAAGGCGTGAACGACAGTTAATCGTGTTGTTCTATGTGTGAACTACTTCATTTAAATATACAAGCCACGAGACTTTAAACTGCACGACTATCTGTCGTCACGACATAATGGGCATACGTCCTTATTCAGAATAATGATGTTGAGGACAAAGACGTTTAGGAACAAAACATGTCGCAACCTGCTGAATTGCTTGCAAATGAACACCACGTTGGACCCTAAGTAAATCGTAACAAATTTGTCGCAATGTATAAAACTTTTATAATAATTTAAATATGTAGTTACAGAATAATGTAGTAAAAAGCTAATGACGTTATTTTTGACAAGATGCAGCAGTGAGGAGCAATTATTTATTTTACTTTAAAACGTGTCCGTTATCCTTGCTGACACTTCACGATTGACTGAAAGGAGGTGCGGGGTGAGGTGAGAAAAGGCCTCTCTCCACCCTTGCGTACTTTCTTAAGTAATAGATGCGAAATAAACGTGAACTTTAATGACGCGTAATTCGTTACAATTTTTTTACCTCATATTTTTAGTTATTTTATGATTATATTCTTACTATTTCCACCACGCCTTTGAAAATTATTTACTTCAGTATAATTTGGAACATAACCTGATTTTTAAAGTAAGTTTTTAAATAAGTTATTCCGAAAACTTAAATGTATGTCGTGTTGGGACAAGAATAATAGTGGTTGGTGTTTAGCACAGCTTGTGGCCTGTATACTTTTTAAATTGATTAAATGAAATATTTTGGAAACTGCGCCTCACGCAACAGTTAACAAGAAATCTAATTACATTTAATTTTCAAGTCCTTTCGTCTTTGTATAAACATATAACAAGCAGACACTTTTTTCATGGTATTGGAGATTCACCCAGTGTCACCTAGTAGCATATTGACTGTGAACTGGCAGGATGAAAAAATTTTTTGCGTCATTTATTTAATAAACTAATTGCTATATTAATTATTCTTTCTTAATCCTGGAAAGTTGTCAAAATTGAGATAGTACCGGTTGCCAGTTCACAGTCGATTATTTTATATGGAGAATGTAGTACCTGCACATAAGACAATTGCCAAGACATAAAAGTCTTGATGGTTGTTAAGTTTTTACTTCAAGGTGCTAGATTATAATGTTATTTAGACACCGTTCCACATCTCTATGTGTGGTCCGGTCGCTCTATACCAACATTTGTATAGTGTAAAATACCATATGTAATATGGTTTATTTTGAAGATTGTAACGAATTTTTTTTTATTTAGGGAGCGTGAAATAGAAGAACGTCTCCGTAAGCAGGAAGAGGAGGCTCGACGTGCAACCGAAGAAAAGGATCGATGGGGTCGTAGAGTACGCAAAATAACGATTAACATAACAGATTATATATGTATAAGTGTAGGTGTGATAAAATATTGTTAATACTACGCTTGGTTACAGAATGATCACTCCGGTGAGCGTCGCAGCACTGCGAGACGTGGTTAGTATGTTCTTTGAAGTGACTTGATAACGTTGGTAACGAAACGAGTGCTATAAATACATTTCTTCTTTTAGACGACCGTAGGGAGGATCGCAGAGAAGACCGCAGAGACGACCGTCGTGATGATCGTAGGGGTGATGATCGTCGCGATGATCGCGGAAGAGACTCGCGCAGCTACAACAGGGACCGGCGCGACTATTCTAAAGACGATAAAGACAACCGCGACTACTCCAAGGATAACAGGGACCGCCGCGATTACTCAAAGGACGACAGAGACAAACGTGACTATTCCAAAGACGATCGCGACAGACGCGAACGTGACTACAGAGACGACAGGGATCGACGCGACTACAAAGATGACAGGGATCGCAGGGACGACTGGGGGCGGGACGACAAACGCGATTTCAAGGATGACAGG
This sequence comes from Hyposmocoma kahamanoa, assembly GCF_003589595.1. Classification (NCBI taxonomy): domain Eukaryota; kingdom Metazoa; phylum Arthropoda; class Insecta; order Lepidoptera; family Cosmopterigidae; genus Hyposmocoma; species Hyposmocoma kahamanoa. The sequence continues at coordinate 6,949,005 of NW_020654878.1, forward strand.
GAGAAGAGAGATAACGATAGACGCGACTCGTACGACCGTGAACGGCACGACTATTCCGGCGACAGGCGCCAGACACGCGTCACGTCGGGGGACAGAGAGAACGAAAAGGTGCGCGACGACCGCGAGCCAAAACGCGAGGAGCGTAACGGCCGCGCGCGTCCCAGTCGTTCGAGGGATCGACACGACGACGACCAAGAAGAGAAAGAAAAACCTCTGCCCAAGTTGAAGGAACAAGAAAAACCGGTAAGTGGTCATCACTGCTACCGTGTCTAACCAATAAACTGTATTATTAAAAAATCAATACAGAGTAAACCATAAAAGTCATCCACCCTTAGAGGTGGAATTGTTTTCTTGAATTAAATTTTAAATGGGACCACTACTGAGGTATCCTCTTTCCAACAAAAAAGATTCCTCAAAACCGGTTGCCAAATACTGGAATTATCGCGTAACATACATACAAAAAAATACAGCCAAATTGATAACCTCCTCCTTTTTTTAAAGTCGGTTAAAAACTGCTTTTTGAGATAAAATTGCAAAAAATTTTTAGTCATGTATTTTTTTCAAGTTAACAACATGAAAGATGCATTTGAACTTACTTTGTTCATTAGTTGTAAAGAATTCTATCTTGCCATATATTGGCTAAAATAAAATAATTTACTTTGCAAAATGAGCTATTCCTGTTGAAAAACGAGTAAATTGCTTACATGAAAGCCGAAACATTCTTGTTGTAATGAAATTACAAAAGACTACTGAGACTTGCAGTGTTTTCGTTAGACACGATAGACTGGTTCCTTCCAATTTACATTTTTATCTTAAATTTTAATTCATGTTGACTTAAGTATTTTTGTCTCTTTTCAGAATTTTGTAGGATCAAATAAATTCAGCTTCCTCGAGGACGCCGACGACGGCGGATCTGATTAACAGGCGTGATTCCCAGAAAAGTGTCCGTTTACTAAGACTCGAGTGTAAAGTGTAAATTTACGAGTATCAAGTGTAACGTGTAGGACTCAAGCACGGAGACCTTGAATTGTGCTATGTAATAGGACTTGATTATTCATTAGTGCGGTGTGGATATATACGTGTATATTAGAATTGCTATATGCTCACACTGCTCCGAGGCCAGCCCCAGTCTTTATTGCAACTTCTGCACAGCTACCACACCTTTATCAAAACCATTTTTCTTTTTCATTCCATTTCTGACTAATTAATCTGTGCTTTGAAATGGTTAGCTGGCAGGGGAATCACAATAAAGACTGGGGCTTACATTTGTGACCAAATTGATTGATTGGTGTAAATTTTTCTAAGGGTTTACGTAACGTAAGGTCGCAAAATAAAAGGCCGATAGCAATTAAATATGAATTGAAACCTGGAAAACTGGCATTTGATTAGGTGCTGCTCTTAAATATTTTTTATGTGAATAATCTTTCTTAATTATATTTTAATTTACTGCAGTATACTTCTTCCCGAGGGAATTAGAATACCAATGATGCATTGCCTCCATAGGGAATCTTATACCCGTATGTTAGTATATATTATGTTAAATATTTAGTTGATTTAGATTATTATGAATGTTAATTGTATTATTTATCTTTACACTCACCATTTGTTAATCAATGCTGCGATATTAAGGCGCAAGTATATTGCAGATGTGCATCAACATAGTGTGCCTAAGATATCGTGATAAAAATTGTAGTTTTACAAAAATTGTAAGTACCTAAGTGCTGCAGGTTAGGGCCTGGTCACAAGAAATGTTTTAACGGGCAAATATTTGATGCCGTGAAACACATTTGTAATATCTCAACAATTTTGTTTGGTACATTTTGTTCTAATTGTGAATTATAAATAAATTACTCTTTTTACAGCCACAAATTATTTTAAATTTATTACAAAATCCTCATGTCTGCTGTTTTTTCGTATGCCTTATTCCAGATGTATTTGAAAGATGGCGTAGTAGTTTAGTCCGTTGAAGTTGCAAAAAACTTGATTTTAGGCTTAAGGCTTCTAACAGATAGACTGCATGCGGTCCAGTCGTCAACTGCATGACTTCGACTGCAAGCGTCTGTCTAGACTGAACAAATAAACGCCTACTACAGGCTCAAGGCGAAGTCACGGGAATTCTTACGAATTCATTCCGTTCCCGCGACTGCACGCGCCTTCTCGAGGCGAATTTCGCTTCCGTTCTGCCTAGGTTGGGTCATGGATAAATTTACTTATAAAGCTTACAAAGAAATATTTTTCGCTTAGATGTGATTGCTCTAAAAATATCGCGATTTAAACAATTCTTTAGTCGTGAATGAATCGGTTTTAGTCGCATTTTTTTTTAAATGCCGATTTAAATTGTGTATTAGCATAGTTTTGCAATATTCAAAAGAGTTTTTGTACTCTTCGGTTTCACTAAAGTGCTGCTAGTTTTTGACTTCCATTATTTACTTTTTGTAATTGATAATTTTTTTATTTATTTATTTATTTTCAGGTGACAAAAGACCCATAAAATACACCTTATAGAATAACACACAATAATATGATAAAAACTATTTATTTATTTACACGTACAGACCGCGCCGTGTGACAACGTGGGGGTCCGATAGCCGTCCTCTGAAACGCCGGAACAGGGTCAGAAGGGTGTCAACCCTTCGGTCAAAACTCCTCCTTCATGAAGGTCTACAGATGTTGAGTTAGTACTCTCACCACAAATGAATTAAAATTCACACCACAAATGAATTAAAATTCACTTGTGGCGGGACTCCAACTGCTCGACCCTCAGGACAGCTTTGGCGGTCACCTATGTACGCCACAATATCCGCAGACTTTGTAGAGTAATGAACTCGTGGCACGTATAGCAACGTCGTCGGTACCGCTGGACGCAATAGATAGTTGGGGCCATGTCGAGGCGGTGCCATTAAGGTTACGGCTAGTGTATTTCTTTTTCTTTTCCACCTTTTTGAAGCCGTCCTCGTCGTATTGGTACCCCTCTCTGTGGTACTGACGACACAGCTCCAGAGATGAGATTCCGCTTTTTTTCTTCCCCTGCGCTGGTTGCCTGGCCTGTGGTTGTGGAGCAATGAATGGGTCGGGTAGCAGCGGCAACAGCAGCGTAATCACGTCGAGGGGTCTTCGCCGGGGTGGGGCGCGGGGAAACGCGCGCGGCACCAACGGCCACGGTCGGTGACACATCCATATGAGCTGTCTCTCTCGACTCTGGTGACGTCGACATGGTCGAACGTGACACCCGTGCAGGTTGTGCACCTGCTTCGTCACGAAAGCAGGCACGTCATCTGGGTCGGTCTCCTTAAACAGCGTAATGATGTCCTGGAGACTCTTCGCTCCTCCATCGCTCCGGCGAGATGGCATCTGCTCGGCCTTGCCGAGCGTGCGGAAAAGCAGCGCTTTGACACTGCAAATCTGTTTTTCTAGATCTGCACGATGCTGACCTCGTCCATAGTGTCGATGGCGTGTTGGATGAACGCCAGCAGTTCATGGGCTATGAGTTATGTCTAGTCTAGTTAGGGCTATTGCCGCGCGGGTTGCGAATTATTATAATTCTTACTGTGTTGTGGCACGTCCGAATCCAAGCATGCACCGCACCGTGAATGTGATGATAATGATCTGCAGACTTCATTATATTAATATACTTACACATAACAAAAATTCCAGCGCCCGGAACGCTTCCGCGGCCGCTTCTATCTGGCCTGAGCAATGGCAACATTCGCCTTATCGAAGTTCTACGAGAAACTTTATGGTGTGCCATGCAATCGTTTTTCTCTCTCCGATGACCAAGTATGGTTTGTCTCCTAGGGCATTATTTGCCAGTTTTAACATTAGATGGGACCGGGGAACTTAACCACTTTCGTTGCGAGTGAATACGGAATTCATCTCTTTATTATCTCATTGACAACCCCATACTTTGGCCGCGAAAGAACAGCCAGGCAGCCATCAAAAATCAGGGAAACAATATCAACTCCATGTTCATCAACTACTCGTAGGTCTAAAGTCGAAATAGACATGTTTTGAATTTTGATCGACTCCATATTTTCACCCGCGGTGACCCGATTTCGGTACCGCAAAACGCTGCGACATTTCCTTCTGTGCTCAACATTGCCTAAAATTTTTGAACTAATATTTCTCTCGATTCTTACGCATTTTGACTAACCTGGAGGTCTACTCCCGTTCTCCGCCCGAAACAGTCACGGTCAAATAAGTAATATTCAATCAAATTAAAAGACGCATGATGCGAATGAAGCTTCTTACTTGACGAGTAGATCCACTGATTCTTGGGATAAACGCTTAGAGGATGGAAAAAAATAAAGGAAGATAAATGAAATATGTGAACCACAGGTTTTTTTTCTTCTCTGCCAACTCTAAAGTAAAACGCCAGTGTCGTGTCCTCGAGAAAGGAGTTAAATAATAACGGTCGACTTTAAAGTTAGTGGTGATGAGTAGTTTGTTTTTTCGACAATAATTTGAAAAAATACATGGGAAAGAAAATATGCTATTATCTATTTTTGTTTGTTTTATTGTTTGCAAGCATTTTTACGACGGTCAAATCCTGCCAGACAATGTTGAGTATAGTTTCAGAGATGCTGAAGTCACATCATTATTGCCTAGGATGTTAAGTAAAGTATCTACGATTGACACTCAGGTTCGTATTCTAGAACTCTACTCAATGCTCAAGTCAGGATTGCACTGGAAACACAAGCACTGGAAATACGATCCTAATGGCAGGGACTTGAGTATGATTTCGAGTGCTTTAAACCATACTCAAATCCTGACTTGAGCATTGAGTAGAGTTCTAGAATACGACCCTAAAACTTTAACAGTAAATTAAATTTTACTTCACCCGTTCTGGCAATTAAATTTTGAATGGACTGGATTGTGGTTGGGTCAGGGGGTTGGTCAGGGAATCGGTCAGGTGGTCGGTAATTCTCTACTCTCTTAACTTCTGCCCTGCTGCAATCGCTTGGTTTTCAGACTACCTCCGCAATCGCCTTCAAAGGATCAAGCATGATGACACTTATTCTGAATGGTCTCCTTTGACTTCAGGCGTGCGTCAGAGTGGTGTACTTTCACCTCTTCTCTTCTCGCTGTTCATAAATGAACTCACTAAACTAATACTAATAATAAAACTCCTCCGTTCCACTTATACGTAGATGACGTGCAAATTTATAGACACTTTGATGTAGCTAATACCCTATCTGCTATTGAAGCTATTAATAAAGATCTTGTGGTGAAGTCTTGGGCTGATTTCAACTTAGTCCGAAATTCAGAGACACGGTCACACGGACGCAGATTGTTAAAAATTTTGATTTCTCATTTACCGTGCTAGCTTCAATCAATGCAGACCAGTCAATATTAGAAAAATCCTCTCTCAACGATCCACACAAATGCTACCAAAGCTATGCTAAAAATAACTTTAATTCTGGGTTTGGGAGTGCGTACTCGGTAAGATAAATATATGAGGTCATGGTACGAGTATGGGGCAGTGGTTTATCCATGCAAGAGCACTGACTCTGGTTTCGAAATGGTTGACAATTGGGGGAATGATGGGTAGCAGTGAGTGGGAGCGACACAAAGTTCACTGCAGATTCAAGGGAGTTAAGACGTGAGGAATGGAAATTATTCTTTAATAAACAAGTATTAAGATCACCCATCAATATTACATGGTCGTAAGAGGCACTCAAGGATTCAAGGGTTGTCTCAAATAAGTAAAATAATTTACATTAATGCTAGGGCTATAAGTAACACCTACTAAGATATTGGTGTGGTGTAAGCTGACGTCCAGAAACAGATACTCTAAAGACCCAGTGTAAGTGTTAGGAGACTGGCTGACAATGGAGCACGGGATGTAGTTCTTGATGTAAATACATACACCACCAGTACCAACTCTATCGTTACGATAATTTATAACCATTGCGTGAAAAAAGGGAGGATGGCAGAGAAGGTTTAAGCCAAGATTACTAATTACTATGCCGTTGTTGAATGACATATTTAATTCGGAGATGTGTGCAGGCACACTATGCGCGTTAATATGCACCAGGTTCAATAAATTGGATTTTCCATGAAATATTGACCGCAGCTTAACATCTAGTGAAGGCCCATCGGAGTTAGAAGAAATAGAAAAATCACTAGAAGTACTTTCAAATTCATCAGATGAGCTATCGGTAAAATAACTTGAGTTTATAGACATAAATATAAATTAATAAATATGTAAATTATTATTATATATATAAAGCTACAAGGTCTTACTCACTGATAGAAATATAATACTTCCCGATATGGTGAAAAATAATATTTATACCGCGCTGTACGCGAATAAGCTCCAAAGCAAAGAATCAATATGAGAGGACCTGAATATGGAAAAGATGAAAGAGTGATCAAAGGCCTACAAAAACTATAATACATGGGTGGGATTTTTGTGCAATTTTTCGAGATACACCCTGGTCAATTTCCGCGGGAAGTAAAAAATGTTCGAAATTCAAATAAACAAGATGGCCGCCATACAAATTTCAAAGCCTCCAATCACGGAAACTATTAGAGATGGGTAGGAGGTGCTCGAAGGAATGTCATAGAGGGTAACACTGGTCAACTGCCTGGGTAAAAAAAATTCAAGATGGCGATTTCAAAATGGCGGCCGAAGAAAAACTTGCTTCGATCCGGCTGAAAATTGGCATGCGAGGATCTTTAGGAGTCCTTAATCGTAGTTTTGGGATCAAAAATTTCTTTTCGCCATTTTCTTATATGGCTATGTGTTTTTTTTTTGTTAAAAATAGCTGCCGAAAGAGATTTTGGCATGTGAAGAAAATTGGCATGTGAAGGCCACTAGAAATGCTAATATAATAAGGCTATGATAATAATTTGTGCTCAAAATTTGTTTTTCGCTATTTTCAAATATGGCCGTCATAGAAGCGTTCGTTGGCGGCAGAAAAATATTGCTCAGATCCCTTTGAAAATTGGCATATGGGCGTCTCTAGCAGTGCTTGATAATAATTTGTAATCAAAATTGATTTTTCGCCACTTTTAAAGTGGCCGCCATACAAACTCTTTTAGCGAAAGATAAAAATTTGCACTAATTCGATTGAAAATGGACATGTCGGAGTATTTATGTGTTTAATAATAATTAGCGGTTAAAATTTCTTTTTCACCATTTTTCAATATGGCTACCATACAAACGTAAAAATGTAAGGCACACTTCCCGATGTAGTGGAAATGAGGTACTTATCATAGCGTTTTTGTATCTCAATCATCTGTTAGATTCCATTTTCTTGAAAGCTATGCCAAAGAGAAGTATTTAGGGGGAAAAAATGCCAAACTACTGCCGAATTTCCTGTACTATGAATACCAAAACAACGACAATCCAGAATACACAGACCAAAACCAACTTCGAAATGTTCGTTTCTTAAATTGGCCCAAATCGGGAATCGACCTCCTCATCAAGCGCCCATAGCACTAACTGCTGTGCCACCGAAGAGCATGAGCACACCTCGTAAACTGAACTCAACCACGCACCGCAGGCCGAACCCCACCCCCGGGTACAGGGCTCGTAAATAATAAAACAATATATGTATACATCAAAATATTTATTTTTTTCCATACAAATAAGATAAATAAGCAAAATTAGGAGCAATAAAAATAAAAAATTAAATCACCAGCGAGAGTTGGCAACACAATAACGGTAAAGGCAAATAAATATAATTACTTACAAAATAGTTTTTTCTCAAAACACGAATTTCTGACTTAGCGCACTTTCACGGATGGTACAGAATTCGACACTTCAATTTACGCGCAACTATAACTTGCGTATATATAAATCTGTTTATTGTCGTCTTAGATTAAAGGATGCCTAAATTCAGCCAATACATATAAAAGTGCTACTATAAGCGTTAAACCTTGTTAAACAATAAAACAAATAAGTCATGATAATTTACGTTTATTTTGTAAGTTTCACCATATAATTCCATTTATTTTTTAATATTTAAACGTCTATGCATCATTTAATAAAAGTTAACCAATCATAGTTTGATTACAATACATTAAGAGTAAGATTTTTTACTTTTTTTATCTCTATTATTATTATAACTTCGACTTTTTAAACAAAAATATTGTCGAAGTTCTACGTCATACAACTAAGAATGATTTTTTTAAACATTTTGATATAGTCAAAAACAAACACAGACGTTAGTTACTGTGTCAGGTATTACAATAACAATTATGTACTTAATGTCTTAAACCTAGAAAGTCACATCCGGGCTAAAATTATGAGTCAAGTCCGAGAATATTTAAAATTATACAATTCATAGCATCTCATTTGTCTCTCCAATATCTTCCATAATATTGTAAACATTACTATAGCAAACAAAACACACTTGCGATAACAATATGTCTATATTATGTATATAACTACAATGATACAATCACTTGCAATTGCAAACACAATATTATTTCGATAAGAGATAATGCTTACAGTTCATTACTGTATTGCACAAAAAACCCTAGGAGCACCGTGCAGTGAGTATGCAATTACATATTCATTTTTGCAGAATAGCTGACATCAGAGCCTCTTTCATTCTCTTGGTCATGTCTTCGAGAATGTCAGCTCTGACTTTCAATTTTTTATTTCTGTCTTCCAATTCGACAGCAAGTTGTTCCATTTGGAGCTCCTTGAGTTTTCTGTTCATCCTAGATCTCTTAGACGCTTCATTATTTTTGTCTCGTAGCTCCCTATATTTAATTTCATGTGTAGATACTGTAGATGCGTTATCGTCTACGCTGTAAACAGAAGATACTGTGCTATCTCTTCTTTTAGGAGGACGGCCTCGCTTAGGTTTTTCGTGATCTTTTGGTTGTGCTTCTTCCAGCTCCTGAATAAGATCTCTTATTGGAACATGCAGTTTCCTTTTCTTGGGTTTTCTGCTCAATCGAGTGGGATATGGGGTGTATGGTTCGTCCGAATCTTCACTATTGCGATGCCTCTTCCGGCTGTTGAAGTGTTTGACGTCTTCTTCTTCGGAGTCCAGAGATTCTGTTTTTGGTGTGAACGACTCGTAGTCTACAGAGGCCGCAGCAGATGTTGTAGCGACGTCCGACGGAACAGAAGCTGGATCTGGGTGCAAAGGCCAAGATAGGGGACTCTGTAACAAAAACGTAAAAATTATTAGGTACATTATACTTGTTAAATGGCGTCAGAAACGGGCATGTGTATAAACAAACCATATTATATACCTCATTTGGCAATTGATATCCTTCTTTCAGTTGCGTGACGATATCCACAATTTCTGGCGTGCTGACGATATCACCAGTCCACGACATCTTCTTTGTCATGTTAAGGGACAGACCTGGACGTGATCGCTCCACTCGTGTTGGTTCCAAGACGCCGCAGTTGTCACGAGCCTCGTTTAGAACGTAGTCTGTTATGACCATGTCATTGTATTCCACTTCGGTGGGTATGACGGTGTCTAGTTTTATGTCTGAAGAATCCTCGTCCATGATGAACGTATTGTGTGTGTTTATTGTTGGAGTGTATTCGTGTGTGTAATTTGAATCGATATTTCCCGTGTCACGGCACGGATTCCAGTCAAACGACTCTTCGGGCGCCAAAGTCCCAGGTTCCATCACTACAGGCATTGATTCAATTTCCCAATTTAGATCTTCCAGTTTCTTTTCCTGGTCAGAATACATTAGTTTACTGTCAAGTTGAGAAAACAGGTCTAGATTAGGTGACAATGGGTCATTGATAGCAGAATAGTGAAAACCGAGCCCGGGGGAATTAGCGTCCGAATTGTCCCAGCCTTGCGGCGAGGTTGGTGTATGTAGTGTGTCAGTGGTGTGTGCACGTTCTTGAGTCTTCTTTATGTCTACAAACAATGAAAACACATGATAAATTTCTATTACATAAATTGAGCAGAACCCTTCAATACGACCATACGTACACACGCCAGCATAAATTGACGTATCTTGTTCAGTTGCACTGGAGGCGATTTTCGAACAAAAATTTGTAGTGTGATGCGCCGTTGTCCGTACATTAAAATCTTCGATAAATTAAAGAACAAAATATTAAAACTTTCTTACCAATGCCAGTCTGTACTGTTTCTTCCGCAGGTTGTACACACCACGGAGCCAGATCTCGGAAGAGCTCGGAGTCCGATTCGTGGAACATTGTACTCTCGAATAGAGGTTCTGGTTTCAAAAATATCTGAAAATTTAGAATTTCCATATTAACAATAGTTCTTTGGCATTGAGAACAACTAAAAGTAAACTTATGTAATATAAATAAAGGCTATAGTTAACATACTCACAGTTCTGGAATCACTTACCTCTGAAAAGCTTGTTGTGGCCACTGGCGCAGGTAGAGTTGGTGTTTGAAGACCGCCGCCGATAATGGATCCGGTAGTGCCGTTCACCTTTCGATTCTTTAAAAGATTTAGCTCTACCACTTTCAAAAAAGATTGGGGACTGGCATCCGTTTGCGAAAAAACCATATCTATGGGTGTTCCTTTCGTATTTATTTCCGATATCGTCGCTCCGACTCGGACAGGTGAACTTTTGAGCAACCATTTTGAATAGAACTACAAACAGAAACGACACGACGTAACATAATAATGCATATTTGTATAAAGCCGAGGAAAGGACAAAAAGGAAAAAATGATCGCCCAGGATTGGAAGAATGATGGGTTAATGTAAAGTACAGAAAAGAAGAATTGATAAATTGATGAAGAATTTATAGGATTCAGGTGATAAAACAAAAACAAATGACAGATAAATAGGTAAATACTAATTTTAAAAATGTTACTGAATATTAAAGATTGCTCAGCCCGATTTTTTATTAATCTGGTTAGCAACTATTATTCATAAAAAAAAATTAAAACGGAATAATAGAAAGATCCAGTGTTTTATTCTGAAATAAACTACTGTGGGATAGCGGCATATATATTAAAATATCATATTTTAAAAATATATAGATATCAAATGTTACGTAATCATGATATAATTAACTCTGTATGTATTCATTCCTCGTGTTCTGTGTGTAATAATCATAATATTATCACCTGATCGGAAAATGGTTTTGATGGTACCAATCAAAATCTAAACTCATCACAGCAAAATAATCGACAAACTGCCACCCCAATTAGAAAGTTGAGTTTGAGTTAAGAGCTTACTAACTAGACTGGATACGTAATCTAAAACTATACTTATACTGAATTATGTACATTATCTATACCTTTTTAAAAATAGGAGAAAAATTCGGAGACCCCAATTAAATATTGGCAGAGAGCTAAAAAGGAAATAATACGTAACTTATTTTAAGTATTTTATTATGAACTTAACTAATTACCAAAAAAACGTACTTTGGAAATCATCGATAATAAAGTGATATCGAAGATTAATTTCCAATAAATACAAATTATGACTCAATATGATATAAGACTGAACTGCCGAATTAAACTTAAAATTGATATTGGTATTAATGTAAAACTAATATTAATTTGCTTAATAAACTAAAAGATAGATGAGTAAAATTCCAGATTTTGATACTGGTACCGTTTTACAAGGAATAGGGAAGGGGATCATGATCATGAATTTTTAATAAAAAGATAATCTACATGCTGTAGTGTTCAAAGTTTGATTAGTGATGAAAATCTTAAGTTCTTCCTAAAAACATGAAAATATTTTTTAATTCATGAAGATTGTTTCGCAGATTTAATTCGAACATCGTTGATTTATATGCAATAATACTTTGAAAAATTTAGTGAAAATGAATTATGATTTAAAATTTGAGGAATTTGATTTTGTAATAGGTCCGTTGTTTGTTCTTCATCCTCTTGATCCTATTCTAAAAACCTGTGAACATAAAATATGAGAAAGGAAAACCGCTAAAGCGGTGATACTTACATTTTCAAACTCTTCGCGACCTCCTTGCGAAATTGTAGCTCTTTAGGCGCCCAACCAATGAATTTTTGCGACTGTAGGCCTGTAACAAATGAAAAACTAGTGAATATTTTTCGAATAATGCACGAATTTACTTATAAGTCTGCTTTTTCGAGAGCGGTATTGTATTGATCACAAAATTCTAACCCCAGAGTGTTCTCGACTATTCTAGACCTGTCGAGGCGATAAGAATAGGAATAATACATAAGTACTTAAAACGTAATCACATAAGTGCTTATCACTAGAAGTTCTAAAAAATGCTGCGTAGAAATGTACTGTGTTACGATGACTAATACACCATTCCAAGTCGCCTACACAAAAATCGATCTTTTCCATTACATATTCCAACTAACTATGTATAAAACTTTAGCCACATTTGACAGACAAATTACAACGCTGACGCATCCAAAACCCGCGGCATGATAAATCGATTACGACCTTGGCGTTTTACCAGTCGGTCTCTCTAGACGAACAAAAGAAGTAGCTATACTCGTATAAAAGTGAAGTACTATAATAGACGGCACAAAAGTTAAAAAAAATGTGATGTGGTCGTGGTGCTTATAAAAGTATTCAATTATGTAAATTGTGGAGCGGAACCAAATAATGTCCTATTATTTGATAAATTGTCATGGCCACAATAGATATATAGTCACATCCTCACTAATTATTTAGACTTGCTTTATTACGCGTTCTTTTAAAAATCTTTCTATATAAAAAAAATAATAAAACGAAACGAAAAATCTCTGCAACAATTGGTGTAGGTATCTACCTACTATAATTAGTTACATATGAACTTTAATATAAAAAGAGTATATTTACACGACGAAGAAAACTTAACAAGTTTCGACATGTTCTCGACAACGACAACGTGATCACGACAAGTTCCAACGTGCACGGATACAAGTAGGTCGCCGCGATTCGCAATTTCCCCCGTTGAAATTTTACGTGACCTATCGGTATTCATATTGTTATGCAATAACTTTAAATATAATTTTAATGACAATATAATTATTTTCAAATGACCTTGAACCTTTTGACATCAAATAATTAAGAGTAAAACAACATACCTCGTTACGAACAAATACTGTAACGCTTGCAGCCCTTTTGCAGACGAACTTTAAACCTCTAAAAATAAATTAAAAAGTTAAAAGAACCCGATGAACACTCAAAAGCGCGAAAGTTTTTTCTTTAAATCGCTTCGGAACGCTTAAAGAACTTGAAAAGTGCGATACGTGCTCACAGCAGGAGCTCAGAAAACATTGTGCAATATTCACGCCGCGCGCCTCTCATACGGTTTTCCTCAAGCCCCACTATTTGCGACTTGCGTTCTAAAAATAACTTCTTTACCCTGCTATTGGACGGTTTGCGTGACGTCAAATAGCGAACCAATCAGAACGCCCGATTGCAAGAGTCATGCGCCCACACCATAGACGCTTCACACATGAAGGAAAATACATTCTATATAGTTTTTGTACTTGTGTTTGTTAGATTTTGCTCAGGGGGAATTACGTTGTTTCGTGTCTAAATTGCTTCAGAATCATAATTTTATGTTTACCGTTTTATACTTTAGGGTTAACGGGTTAGCTTTTAGGCAAAAGTAAGTATCAGCTATGAAGCCTATTGATATTGAAATCAAAACATATTACATAATGATTTATATCATACATAGCCCAAAACGGCGTAGCGTACAAACCTTAGAGGATGTATTTTGGTTTCCATAGTCTAAGTACCTACCACAAGGTTTCCACATACCTAGGTGTTTACGATTTTTATATGCAAAGACAGTGTATCTTGAAGTCTCTAGTTAAATTTAATTAAACAGGGAAATAAAATAAGACATCATATGGAGAAAAGTCTATCTATAAAAGATATGATATGATAAAGACGGAAAGAAAACGGAATTACATATAATCTTTTTGATTATTCCGATTGGAAGATGTTCACTTTTGCTATAAAGATAGAGACAGTGTACGCGAAAACAAAATATTAATTTATTTTGAAATCCTATTATAAACAACAATAATTTTGAGGTGGATAGGTAAAATCATTTCTGAACAATGTATACTCAGAATTAGTCATGCAGGCTTGACATTGAATTAGGTTGAATAACCTCATCATGTATGTAGTAGATACATGCCGTTTTTATAGTTTATATTCTAAAAACTCCGTATTTTCATTAACATTTGCAAGTGAAGCCGTGGTAGGTAGCCTAATGGTTTGACCTACTGCCTCTCAAGCAGCGGGTCCTGGGTTCGAATCCGGGCTCGCGCCTCTGACTTTCTCGAAATATATGTGCGAAATTTAATTTGAAATTTACCACGAGCTTTTCGGTGAAGGATAACATCGTGATGAAAACTGAACGTTGAAGAAGGTTCACAACCCTCGGAAAACGTGTGAAGCCCCCAACCCGCACTGGGCCAGCGTGGCGGACTATGGCCTAAACTCTCGTCTGAAAGGAGACCCGTGCCCAGCAGTGGAACGTATAAAAGGGTAGATGATGATGATGATGATTGCAAGTATTCGGTGAAAGACGATTATTCGGGGAACTACTTTCGGTGATAATGAAAGGAACATACATTTTATGTTTTTGTTTATTAGATATATTATTATGTTATTTTATTTAATTTCAGATAAGTAGTTAAGTAATAATAATGTGCTAGAAAACCACATCCATTACCAGCGTCCTGATTTTGATACAAACCGGAATCGATCCGATCGGGTAGTCTCGAAATCAGATGGGTTTCTGAACGAGAAGATGAACCTGATTCCTACTACATCTTTCTAACTTGTGAGTTATATTAACTATTATTCCGATGTAGCTACAATGAGTGCCAGAGAGCAACGAAATTCACTCCAGGACTAGTTCCCTGCGTCTGCGTTAGTACGCAGAACTAATTTAAAAAAGTCCATTTCCCAAATTAGTCCTGCTGGAAATTGAACGCGGGATCTCCTTATATAACGCCTTACACATTCAATGTTTGAAAAAAATACAAAGGAATACGTCTTACATCTAGGTACGGGGTCAAAAGCACATCAAGCATGACACTTAAAATTTAAATTCAACCCCAAAGTGTCAAGACTGGTGTGGACTCTTTACTGTAATTCTAAATTTCCAATCCGTGTTGTTATTTGTTGTTTATTTTCTGAAAACCATACAATTCACGAACACAAACCAAACCCGCTAGGTAACTAATTAAAATAAATAAAATAGGTATAATTATAGTACCTCATCATAGTACCGAAGGAGCCTCGCGTTCGCGGTGGGCCAAGAGACACACTGAAGTGATAGCTCTCCTGCCCCTTATATTTATATTCAGCAAAATGTTAAGCCAGACATGTATCGACATGTTCTAAACGGAAGGCCCTATTTTACTGAACTTTTGAGCAGCAAATTCGTAGAGTTATCTACATACCAACTCGTAGCGAGCTCCTGGATTTTCACTCAAAAGCCGAGTCATTAAATTTTTATTTGTGGCGCCTTGTAATGTTATCAGCCGTTTGACTATAGGTATTATTGATAACCTTAGAGCTAATCAAGCGCCATCTTTTAGCGACGCGAACGCATCGACACCTCGCCGCTTTTCAGGAATCCTAAACCAAAATAGTATTACGAGGGGTGCGAGGCTAAACCCAATAAGTTTGTAAATTTTTTTTATCTAACTCATTGTAGTGTATGCTCTTTTCTATGATGGAATACTATTTAGTAATAATCCCAGTATATTGAAATACTATTTAGTTATGTTCCCATTGAACAATGCGGGAAAAGTAATAATGAATGGTGAGTTCTACTAGTCTCATTTCACGAAAATTTACTCACATATTGGGTTTTGCCTTGGACCCTTGGGTTTTGTGACAAAAAGTATCCTAAATCCTTCTCTAGGTCCCATGTATACCAAAATTCATCAAACTTGGTTCAGGCGTGAAAACGTAATGGACAGGTACTTTCGCATTTATAATATTACTTTGGGTAATGACCGACTCAACATTATTCAGGTTTATTGGGTAAAATAAATAATCATTACATTTGACTACAATACCCCTCAGGTGCTCAGGTTTAAACGTCTTCCTGATACATTAGTTATTTTTGAGTTAGGCCGCTATTCTAGAATACCATCGACCTATTAATGTAAACAAAAAATGATGGGTATTTATTTGGTGGTTACCATTATAGGTACTTGGTTGGTCTAGGTATATAGATCTTAATTTCAGCACCTTCTAAATTAAAATTTTACTTTAGAATTACCATAGCTACTAAATAAAAACGAATCGAGTTCTTAGAAACAATGTAATAACATCTTCTAAAGATCCAAATGTACATACTATGGCTAACCACCCATTTTGGCCCCAAACGTCTAGCCTAGCGAGCTACTGCCATCAGCTGATACGGTTTCGTGATTGTGATAATTCGTATCGCATTTACAATGGCAAAAGGAACTAAATGTTGATTTTTCCTCATCACAACGATGAATGCTTTTATAAATCTTAACTAGTGAATAATTATTTGCCTTGACTATCGAGATTTGTCTCTTAGAATTTACATTAAAAAAGTGTTAAGTACTTTGTTACCTACTTGACGCTACACATATATCTACAAATTATAAAATATAAAAAGTAGTGAGTAATTAAGATAATCTTTATATTTAATCTTTATTATGTGTGCATGTATGTGTGTGTGTGTGTATGTGTACACACACGCACGCGCGCACACACACACACACATTATATGTATGTATATAATATATGTATATGTGTATATAATATATATGTATAATATTCAGTATAAAGTGGTGAAAGAGATGAAATAAGTATATTATTAAAAATCAGTGCACAATCTCGGCTTACTCAAATGGAAGTAGGGTGTGATTGTTTATAACTTATAATATACACATTTCATAATGGTTTTTGGAGCTTTTGTTTAATGAATTTTCCTGTTCACTTAGTTTAGAGAGAAAGCCTCTGAGGCGTACCACCTCAGCGATGTTCTTAAGAGAATTGGCTTCTGGGAATACCAATTTTTAAGGAAAATATGTTTTATATTCGCGAGAGACTTTCACTTTCACCGTTCGACGGCAGTACAGTTATGTAGGAACACACACGGACGAGTTTAACTTATTTAACTTATTATGCATAGTTAACTAGTTGTTGAAAAAAGCATGTTCTCGTGTTATCACCATGTGATACGATTGGTTAGATATTACCTTAAACGTAAAGCGTAAACGTAAAAACGGAAGTTGTTTTTAGGTTTTTTAATTTAAAACGCAATTTACAATGATCGATCGACAATATTCCCGGAATGGGAACACAACAAACACCGAGGGGTCCATGTGAGCGAAAAAATAGGATGTGCATGAGACGTTATTGGGGTTCACAAGAGTGGAACCCATTTAGGCAAGTCGTGACCAAAATATTGGCTTTCCATAAATGGAATAACCCACATTACACAAGTTAGTATGTATGTACCTACAGTCAGTGGTGGTCATTGAATTAAGAACAATTAATGACACAGCCATTGTTATTTTGCAATAACCATTAAGTGTAGAATTAATTTAAAAATATGCTCTGATGGTGTTAAACAATATGATCTGGACTGACCTATTCTATTTAGCGTAATAATCTAGTCTAAATAATGGTAGGTATCCATATATTTTTTATATTAAATCACAATCACTCAATTACTTCCCGGAACCTGGATAGATAAATAATTAAGAACTAAAATATATATTTTTTTAGTATTTTGAAAAAGGAATGCGATAATTCTTCATTACTATTTTTATGTCCGGTGCTGTCACTGCGCACACTGTTCGAGACGCTTGGTGGAGGCCATAGACATATATCTAGATTAAGGATATTCGTTGAACATCGATGTATCGAATCCATTCGATGTTTATTGTATACCATACGTCGGATTGATTCGATGTTTTGACAAGAAGAAATTCTATTCGATGCACCGATATTTTTGAATAAAAACATCGAATCATAGAAAACACTAACTCTGGCGTGCCTCTGTGTTTCAATTTGATTTTGTAAGTCATTTAGTGTTGGTTTTAATTGTATTTGTAATCTTAGCTTATTTCATTCTTCTGTGAATGAATAATTGAATATGTATCGAGCTTATTTGTCTATTTTAGACAGTATACCTAATTGTTCTTGCGTAAAAACATTTCAATTAATTTGCAATTTTTTTTCACCTACAAATGTATGTCTTATCGTTGCAATACTATTTTTTTCAGTTCCTGGCTTCTCTTGACCAGTACTACTAAACAAACATGGGAAGTATCATAAAATTAAACACTTCACTACAACAGCGATAGCACCACGCGCCATTACTATAGTGTTAGCCTGCATTCACTGTTAAGTTAAGAAAAACAAAAAAGTATTCGATGTTGAAAAACACTGATTTTTTTAAGCGATGCAACGAAAAACATCGATGCAAGGTTTCAATGTTTTACATCGATGTATTTTCTAAGTGGACACCCCTAATCTAGGTAGACGCCGCAAGTACAGCAATTTGTATGAAAGCGTGCTACATTTTTTGTACCCACTATGACGTCACAAGAACTATTTAGATGGAAACCTCCTTCCGCTTGCTCTAAATGGATTAATTGAACGGAATACGCGTAAACACGCTTATTCCATTCGATTCGACTCCAATTAATCGATTCTAAATAGAATAATTTTTGTTCAAGTGTTTGTTGATTACAAGTAGTAGGTAGTAATACTAATATAACTAGCATTTATGTGGTATATTAATCAATGATGATTAATATAGTAGAAAAATACTATAATAAGATAGTTAAGTCCTATACTTGTTTTAAAAAAAAATTTGATTACATAAAAAAATTAAGACTAATTTATAATCGACTTCGAATATTAAAATTATTGTCCTTCCAATAAAATGAGCTTATTATATAACATCTTTTTGTAATAGAAGATGTTATCGATTAACTTAAATAATGAAAAAGCACGTCAATACATGAAGTTGTGACTGCCTTAATTAATTTTATCTAGATGTTTTTCTGTTGGTAATTGATCAAGTTGATGAATGGCAAGACAAATGAAAATGTTACTGCTGACAAAATATGGTAAAATCTTATTAATCAGAAGAGGGAAGAGGTTTTTTTTTAGGTTGTAATTATTTGCTCACTATATTCGGACATTCAAGGCCACGTGCTTCAAAAATTATCGAAAATACTACTGATAATAGATACACACAATTGAAAAAAAAAAACGAAACGTTACTAAACATTGTAACAAAAGAGATAGAATATTTTTATAATATTGCTAAGGTCATAATAATTTTCGTACCTTTGTTTTCAAAATCGAGAACAGTTTTGCCTAACTTATACGTCACTAAATCAGAGAACAAAAAAAATGTACAAGAGGCTGTACCACGAAACTGAATGCATTATACAAAAGTGCGTTCGTTCGATATTCATAGCGTATTAACAAATGATCACAAATATATCGCACCAAGTAATAGCCGCAATGTATTACAAACATAAGGCATGCACTCGGTTGCATATTTGTTTTCTCGAAATTCATACAAATCCAAAATAATTGTTTTAAAAATAAATTATGCATCTTCTGATTAGAAAATCACTTGCCCTTGGAAGGAAACGTCCCTGTTTACCCGTTTACACTAATGGTGGTTTACAGTAATGGTGCTTTTGCAGTTTATAATGGCAAAATTATGCATTTTTCGGGTTTTGGACTGGTGTTACGTACACTTGCGGCGTCTATCTAGATATTATGTCTGTGATGGAGGCCCACTTATTTGGGTGAGTAACAAGGTGCTCATGTTGACACCACGACATAGACAGGCCCGACTTGCGTTTGCAAGAAAGTAATGAAAACTGAACAGAGGCGCAGTGGAAGTATGTACTTTTCTGGGAAGAAACTAAAATTAACAGACTATGGTCTGATGGTAAGCACTACGTACGCCGACCTAACAATCTGGCATTTAATCCAAAATATACGAAAAAGTCGGTGAAGCAAGGTGATGGAAACATTAAGATTTGAGCTTGCCTTTCTGGTTATGGCGTTGGACCTACTAGGCTGATGCAAAGTAATATGGACCAATACCAATAATACAAACACATCCTCGAAGAATGCATGCTACCGCACGCTGATGATAATCTCCCGGTAATTTGGACTTTCCAGTATGAAAATGAATGACCCATAACATACAGCCTAATCTTTTCGAAGATTCATCAACAGCCAACTGGTAACTGTGATGGACTGGCCACCAAACAACCTAGATCTTAATCCAGTAGAGCATCTTTGGCGACAAGTCAAAAAGAAATTGGTAAACAGATGGTGTAGTAACGTGAACGAATTGTACAGTCAAGAACACATCAAGCTTGACTCTTTGGACCGTTCTTATTGCAAGCGATATAGAGTTAAATTTAAGACCCTGTACGATGTCTTTTTAGAAGAGTGGAACTCTTTTTCACTTGAAAACTGCAAAAAGTTAAAAGTCTTTTTTTATTTATCATTAAGAAAACGTTGTTAAAAATTAAAATATACCACTTCTCAAATTATTCTGCCGCCGTTAATTCAAACGGCGTATGTGACATTTTTTCAAAACTTTTGTTATGCATACTGACGTGACCAGTAAAAAAAGCCGATCTTTTACTATTTTTTTTTTTTCTAGGTGGATAAGGTACAAAGTTACCGCAACCGAAATATTTACAGAGAAAAGTAAATATTTTTTTAATTTCGTTTCTTTAAATATTATTTTCTCGATTCTGAGTTTTTGTCACAAGCGCCCTTTCAACTTATGGCCGCCGTATTGAAATATTGTGAATACTACTGTCAAGTCCGTACCTCGTTCTTGTTTTTCCAGCCTCCATCCTAAATTCAGTTTTAATAAAATTAAAAATGGTACTGATTTTAATAGTATTTTTAAATTATTATTTTTATTCAATTTTGGATTTTGTTAGCCCCGAATGTGTACTATAGTAATATTTTTCCAGGACGGGTTATTATGTTTATTAAGAACATTTGAATATCAAAATGGTGCCGTATTATGAAGCGTTCTTATATCTATGACCACACTATATGTAAACACATATTACTATTTCTAGAACAAAATTAATAGGTTATTTGCGAATTAGTTGAAATAGATGAAATTGCGCAAAAAAAAAAAATCACATAAACTTTAAAGTTGCGACCAAAAGTATTGTGTGTTTTAAGCGTATAGTTACCTGAATATTACTAGTTAAAGGTATATCTCATGGTGAGTGCAAATAAAATGCATTATTTTAAATCCTTATGTATTATTATTGTAACAACTATAAAAATCAACATCATCAGATTAGTTTTTGCAGTAGGTAGAATAAACTTCTAGTTTATGAAATAAAAAAAGACTCATTTGCATTCTAAGAATACACGAAAATAGATCTTCAGTCAACTTAATACCTAGGTAAAAATAGGTAATAATTTGTTTTTTAGTTAATAATTACCATGTCTCTTCGATCTTACATGTTTAAGTCTACTTTTCTAGATATACTATAAAATTAAATAACAACTATATCGTCACTGGTAGCAATACTTATTAAAATACAATATGTGTGTAACCCATGTGTACTTATGTAGTAATTATTAGTATTATTTTTGTATCAAGGTTTAATTTATTTAGTATTGTACATAATAACTATTTTTTAATTATTTATTCTTCAGTAGTTTATTAGAAATGCATCACCACTTCTCAGTTTTTTGTAGTGACTAGTGGTTAACGGTATTAGTGACACAATCACTACATATTTACTATAAAAAAATTACATTTAAGTTTTTATTGTGTCTACTGTTTGTTGATCCAAATAATTAAAAAAAAAAAATACTAAGCAAAGTAAAATTTAAACAATAAATAGAAAAGTGAAGCAAAGTAATCAATTCTTCTTAATTTGCTTTAAACTGACATAAAAACGCTTATTGACTGTCATTCAAGATAATAAAGCAGGTAAATAAAACTATTTTCTAAAATTCAAAACGTAATAAATTGTCCAAAGTTTCAGATACACAAGAATCTTTAGAAAAACAATCGTCATGAACTTTTTTTTTGTAAGTAGGTCATCGCCTCTCAAACCTCTCAAACGTCTTTAAAAATAATAAAGTAAACAAAACTGTAAAAGTTACCAAGGTGTTCGGAAACAAAAAAATTTTCTAATAATTATCACAAAAATAATCTATAGTAGCAGATACGATCGAATCTACATATAGTAGCAGGTAGGTACAGTCACGAGCTCGTCAAGCTTGACACTTTGTACTTTGGACCATTCTTATCGTAAGCAGCATACAGTTGGATTTAAATCTTAAGAGTCAAGCTTGATGTGCTCTTGATCCTGTACGCAGCAGTAGTTAAGACCAAATTATGATAGAATTCATGTAGGCACAGATCATTAATATTCAGAAGAGAGATAAGATCTTTCTTTTTCTTCTGCTGCTTTAAGCAAGGGTCCAATGTAACATTTGTTTACATTTTCTATGCGAATGTGGTCATACTTTTTGTTTCTTTTCATATACGACATGGAAACGTAGTTAACATTATTGTAACTTTCTTTGTATTCCAATGTAGGGAATTCCATTGAGAAGAAATGTGTTGTTTGCTGATGGTAATACAGATTCTCAATTCAAACTCACTATAGAACATAAATTTATAGTTCCTGGACACACACACAAGGAAGTAGATTCTGATCACGCACTGATAGAACACGCTATAATGCGAACGTCTATGGCTGCTAACAGATTGACTGCATGTTAATACGTGAAGTCTTAATCAACTTCATGCAGCCGAGACCTCCATAAAATGCGAATGTATATGAGTATATCCCATCCAAGAGATTGGTATCAATTGGTACGAAGTGCATCTTATCAGTGCATTATATCTTATATCTAATAGTAAAAAGAAGTTTTCTGTTATGGAAATGAATGACGATGGCTTTTGTGATTTCGCTGAATTTTCTAAAAAGCATCTGCAGGTAAAGAAATTTAACTTGCGAGGTGAAAAGTTTGTGTGGTCAAATGCAAAATTTTGAAATATACCAAAGCTCAATTCCCAACATTCAAATACAAAGAAAGTTACAATAATATTACTTACGTTTCCATGTCGTATGCGAAAAGAAACAAAAAGTATGACCACCTTCGGATAGAAAATGTAAACAAATGTTACGTTGGCCTATAGCAGCAGAAAAAAAGAACGATATAGATTCTGATACTATAGAATCTGATCCTGTAGTGAAGAAAGATTATTATTATTGTGATAATTATTAGATAATTTTTTATTTCCAAACACTTTGGTTATTTTCAGTTTTGTTTACTTTATTATTTTTAAAGACCGTTTTTAAGGCAATTTAAAAAAAAAATTCAAATTTTTGACGATTGTTTTTCGAATCTTTTGGTCCTGAAACTTTGGACAATTTATTACGTTTTGAATTTTGAAAATAGATTTATTTTGTTTTTTTTTTTATTATAATTTAAAAATGCATGATATATTCGTTAGTTCTTTGATATTGTATCGTAATTATACACATTTCTTGAATTAATGCTGTTCTAGAAAAAAAATAAATTAAAACGCTTATTAAATCCCAATTGCATTGCAAACGTTAATTTGTAACTTATCGGTGCCAATATTCAATGACATAAAATTAATACGTACAAGGTCAAAAGCACGTCAAGCTTGACACTTAAGTCTGAAATCCAAGTCTATGCCGCTTATGATAAGAACGGTCCAAAGTACAAATTGTCAAGCTTGACGTGCTGTACATAAAATCGAATTTGTATTTATTTTAATTTAATTTATTTCCGTTGACAATTAAATTTGTCACTTCCGGTATGTAATCGGATAACGCGCGCGTATTTTCAAAATAGGAATGAAAACAAATAACTTACTTCTGCTAATGCAAACTACAAGGCGCAACGAATGAATAATGTGACGCAATATCCTACAAGTTGATGAGCCGGTACTTATGATATTATGTAGTATTTATTATCGTTAATACATCATGACATAAAGTATAAAGTACTCACATTTTGACGTGTCTTCTAAAAACGATTGTCTTAAACTTCTTGATTTTGTCCTTTCGCATGCAATGATAATTAATTCGACGCAGAATGTCCTGGGTGTGTGTCAAATTATTCTCTACTTCGTTGTAATTATATGTGTACTGGTTGTTTGATGGTTTAGCGTACACGTTGCTCATGTTAGACACTTCTAGAACCTCTGTCCTATGATTCCGTAAGATGTTTAACTATATCAAATTCCGAAATTATGCTGGCGGAGGTCTTCAATGAATAAGACCGTGAAAGGGAAAAGAAACACAAATTCCAAGCCAGGATTACAGACTGTTTTGAACTGTTTTAGAAAACAGTGATAACTTGGTAAGACACAGACCTAGTTATTTAATGCAAAAATATAAAGTTAATAATGCGAATAATTATACTTTTGTACGGTTATACGTTACAATTTTCCTTACGTCTTCTTTTAACTTTTAATAAGCACAAAGCTTAAATAAAAGACGAATCAATGTGACTACACTGAGCTCACAAACTACCAGATGTAAACGAGCTTTAGACGAAGATAGAATCTGAACTGAACTTGCCGATCCGGAAGTTTTATGTACGGCTGACGCAATAATTGCGTTCCGTTCTACAACGCTTATGTACAACTGATTACATTTCGGTAATAATTTAGAGAATGTGGATATTTATGAATTTGGAAATCAGTTTGAAAGCAGTTACAATAGTTTATTTATAGACAATTGTTTATCTATTTCACATACTATTCACAAAAAGAAACCATAAATTCACGAACAAGAATATAATCTGCATGAAACGTAAAGAAATTACCAATGTGACGTAGAAGGCAATTAAGGTAAAACGTATGTTCCATCTTTGTTCTTCCTGTGAGGTTTTCATATCACTATCCTTTTCTATTTCGCTCTACATTTAACAAAATAATAAAATTTTCCTTGTTTACAATAAGTTTCCCGCTTTGTTGTTGCATTTCCGTTTACTTACTTTGTTTATTTACCTAAATTGTTTCATTTTATCATTTTAAGAGGTTATGTTATTGTCCTTTTCATCCTTGGATGACGCAACATTTGCGAAGATGAAATAATAGAGACGGGAGGCGCTACGTCGATCAAAACAACGTAGCTTGAACTGACGCGACGTTTCTATAATAATATAACGTTTGTGTCCATGACTCATATAATGAACTCGTATTATTTGAGCACTCATTATTTTCGGGCTTGTTGCACTATAAAAAGTCTGAATAATGAGAAAAAATCACGTAGATATTATTTTGTACTTACTTTTGTAATTTACGATAGTTAGATACCTACTGACATACTAACGTAACAGTAATTTATTAAGATTTAGCAAATTTAAAGTAAAAACAAAATATATAGGTAGATAATAAAATCAGCAGAGAACTCTACGCCAACTGTATATCATCATAGTTTATTTCAATTTTCGTCATTCCATTTTAAACAGCTCATCTCACGTCCACGCTGGCTCTGAAAGAGGAGACATCACAAATAGACATAGCAACTGGCAGGTGCACAATAATCACAGTATTTATATGTAGATATCACAACGCTGGTGGCGGTAAGAACACTGGATGTTCCTTTTCTTCCTGAACCGTCTTCTGTTAGGGCTTTCCCTCTTCGAAGACAACTAAAAAAAAATAATTTAGTGACCCTAATTCACCATTGGGGTTGGTTGTCATGCGCGATATCTTAACAACCTATGCCAATTTTATCCATTTCTGCCCTTATCTTTCTTAGAATGATAAATTGAAGGAGCTTAGGTATATTTGTTTCTCTTTGTGATATGACCGAGCCGTTCCAATTTTTTTCAGAATGGTCCAGTACTTCAGGGGATTTCCTAGCCCTTTAGCTTTCTGTTTTTCGTTGAGATATTTTAAGATCTATCGGTATACCTACTCGTATTGTGAGCAACGGAATCAGAAAGATAGAGTCATTCTGGGAGGCAAACCCGCATTAAGTGTCTTGTGCATGATTTTAGAACAAAGTCAGCAATTAAGTATACTATAGATAATACATTATACATAATACCATATACAATTGGCGATCCGATTCCTACGAATAAAATATTTACAGTCTCGAGCTAATAATAGCAAGAAAAAAAACAAGAAGGAACGGAAATAATAGCATACCGATCTCAATTAGATATTTGGCAAACATTTTGTAATACTGAAAATAATGTACCTATTTGCAAACAATAATATTACATGCCTGTATTACGACAATGAACGCTGCTTTTTTGCCCGTTCAAAATGATTCAACTATTTTGAGGTTTAGCCTGTACACGAGACTAACGCGTTACAAACAGGAAAATGATGCAAAAAAATCTTGGCTCAAGGTTCAACTACACTACACGTCGACAGATACATATAAACATTGTGTACACAAAGAACTCCGACTAGTTAAAAACCAGACAGATAACGTTAAAATTACAAGTTTATATTGAATTTTCGAAGTAGATGGGTACATACGCGTAAAGTTCCTGGGTTTAAATTCATTAAAAAACTAGGTAGGTAAGTTTACCCAGGTTTATATTATGTTATTTTTGTTCAGAGTTACGCTGGAATTAATCAAGATTTGGAATGCTTTGTCTATAATCCCAGTTCCTCCCATGAGTTCGTTTCAAGTTAAATAGTAGGTACGCAGGGTTTTACGAGATATTGTTAGTGAAAGAAGAGAATTGGCACCATTCCATAATAAAAATAAAACTTGTCTTATAAAACGCAATTTCAATAATAAGTTTTGTTAGTGGTTCTATCAACCGAAAGATATAAAAACAATGTCGTGAATTTTATGAAGTACCCTTGGATTGTTTAAATTGTGAGGTGCATGAGTCCATATAATTTTCTTTTTTGTTGTAGTCCTAGTTTTCAAGAATTTAATAAGGTATATGTATTTAAGATTGCTACCTGCTGAATAAAATATGAAATTATAAGTGTGCAATTCTTACTGGGCCATTTCCAATTATGTAATCGTTTACAAGAAACCATTATACTTATCACATGGATTTAGTAGTAGTAGAGCTCCTTGTGAAGCGTTCATACAGGAAAGAACTACCACCGTACCTATTTCAGCTGCCATGCAGTAGGTAATGCTACATTACTGCGTTCTGGTATTGAAGAGCAAGTGTCGTTCTGAAATTACAGGCACTTAGAACTTGTCAACTTAAGTCTGACGGTGACGAGCGCAGTGGTATAGCACCTCGTATTTTTGTGATTTAAAGTTTTGAGTGACATTGCAACTGTTATGGACAGGCGCGTTGCTTACAATCAGACGCATGACTTGTTTTTCCCGTCACTTGGTAAACTATATTTTCATTGATTTCCAATCACGTACTGAGAAATATATAAATGACTAACACCTAACAAATGACATCTAGTTCCTGTTACATGTCACAGTACGGTGCCGCATGCCATCTCGTCGTAAACTCGCGATTAGACATACATTTAATTACTTTACGAACTCTAAGAATGTCATCAAATTTTTGTAGCGACAAGCACATGGTGTTAAATAATGTTAAATATAGATATTATTGCACTGCCATGCACCTAAAACTATTTACATAGATAAGTAGAATACGTTTATTGTCTAACCACAAATACACACAACACTATAAAACAATAAAATAAGTAAAAGAGAAACAAAATTAAAATTAACAACAAAAGAAACAAACAAAAACAAAAAAGAACTAAATTACATATACATAGTAAATAGTTAGTACCTACTTATATAATAATAAATTATTAGTTAAATAGTAATAGCCAAATGTGACACCGTTCAATGCAAATCCGAAAAAGGCTTTCGTGGATATAGCACCGCGGTCAACAGCAAAAACAAACAATAGCGTAGTACAACTTTTGAGTAGGTAGGTACGTAGTAATGAAATATCTTCCCATAAATGTTTTTTTAAATAAACCTAGATTTAAGAAACCTCTTTGGAGTTGGAATATTGTTCCAACATCATATTTGGAGAAACGCTAATAATATAGCAAATGCGAGAAAAAGAGAAATAAGAGCGGATATCCTGAGCCTGCTATTGGGATAATTCTTCCACCACTCATCCTGGAACGCATTGGTGCTGTTTTAAGGTAAACATATAGGTACGAACACAGTATAGATCAACCCACGTGTATTCTGCACAACAAAGAACTTTATCCATTTAGTAATCTGTGCCTTAGCATCAGTAACAAGAATACAATCTAACTACCTAGAAAAAACAAATAAAAGTGTAACTATTAGCGTAGTCTGCACGCTACTACGTAACTATTAGCCTAGTCTGTACGGTTTATAGAAGTCATATTCTTGATCTTGATTGATGTTGATTCTCTATGTATGAGTTTTGGCATCTATTACGTACCATATCCCCTGATACATCTACGCAGCGCTTAATGAATTTTAAAATTTATCTAGTTTCTTTGATTTTCTTTTTGTTTGCTTTCCCAGGACATTGATCTCTCAAATATCGCTCGCTACCTATGACTCAATCTCTGGGTATTATGTACATACAACGCAACACCCAAAATAAATAGGAGATAAAAGGCATCTCGCAATTATTTTACATACATTACCTACTTATGTATTTATCAAAGCTGATGCTTAGCATGGGCCTTGTGCACTGAAGTAGTCGGCATGGCAGTGGTTACAATCATAATCATGAGTATATTAGGATCATGACTAGCCAAGGAGGAAAAAATTTATAGACCTATAATACCCACAATACTATAGATAGATAGACCTCATCTAATGGCGCATTTACAACATGTTGTCAGGCGACCTTTGATTGCCTGCTGAAGGCTTAAGCCTCCCGGTGTAAATAGTGCGTCGTCAGACGATGGTAGTTTGCAGCCGAAGTCGACCGAAGCGCACCCACTTGCCTTCGGCAAGGCGAAGTAGTCTGTCGAAGGCGGCAGACGACTCTGTGTAAATGGCGAGTCGATTGCACCGTCTTCATCAGGCGATGTAATCTAGGTACCGAAGGTCAGCAGACGGCCCGGTGTAAATGCGCTATAAGCGTGGCAACATAGAGAATGCCCCGTCTGCAGCGGTGGTGGCGACGACACAGCAAGCTCCGTTAGTAACAGCTAAAATTGTTAAAAAGCGGGTCACGAAAATTTGTAAATTTTTACTGTTGAAACCATAGATTTAGGATTTTTTCGCTACGCTATATATCTATGGTTGAAACCTTAGTGAATATACATATTATGTCCGATTTTTCCATCCGATAGTCTGATCCGACTACCGGAAGGCGCACTCAATACACGTTCGATCCGATTATCGGGACGTGACGTCACGTCCGAGTTGGAAATAGCATCCGATTATAAAATCGGATTTTTTTTTCCAACAGACAATCGGATCGGTAATAATACCGATCCGATTGTGTGAAGGCGCGCTCTCTATACTTTTGCCGGGAGACGAAATACACGTCCAATTCTTCCCTCCGATTTGCAGCGTTGCCAATGCAAATTATTCAAAATCCCCAAAAATCAAGGTTATTTTGGGGAGAGCAAAGGTCATATTTCCCACATGTAATAATATTTATTCATTCTCAGTATTTATTATATTATTTAAACGTAACAATATACGCTTAAAAATATATCAAATAATTAAGAAAGTCAAAATGTGCCCATCTATACATATACCGTTATGCTATAATAAATAAACTCAACAAGCTTAACGAGTAGCAAGTTGTGGTATTAAGGTCTATTCACACATATCCGGGACGTGGACGGGCCGTACTCCGTCAGGGGCTCAAAAAAATATCGTTGCGTATATTTTGTATGAACTCGTTCACACATGTCCGCAGTTCATACAAACTAGCATGCCCCGTCCACGTCCCGGGCACGGCCGTGATGTGTGTGGATAGTTCTTTAAAATACCTACTGTTCGGCTTTGTTCGGCAACAGCTGTATTTTTTTCACACCGGGTACCGGTCAAAACGCAAGGAAAACGGACGGAACCATCAGACACGAAATCGAACGTGTATTCCCGCGCTTTTTCAACTGAACAACTCGTTTGGGGATTTTCGAAGATTTTTTTAGTAGAGTTCGACTACGGCCTAAAGAATACGACCTAAGGAATACGACCCTAAAGGTCGTATTCCAGACTGTGCTCACTGCAATACTCAAGTCAGGACTTGAGTATTGCAGTGAGCACTGAAAATCATACTCAAGTCCTTGCCATTAGGGTCGTATTTCCTTAAAATCGGACGTGTATTTCGTCTCCCGGCAAAAGTATAGAGAGCGCGCCTTCAGACAATCGGACCGGTAATAAAATCGGTTGCTATTTCCGAGTCGGACGTGTTGTCCCGTCCGATCCGATGATCGGATCGTACGTGTATTGAGTGTTCATATAATTATATAGTACGAGCGCGTTCCGGTAGTCGGTCTGACTATCGGATGGAAAAGTCAGACGTGTATTCCCGCACGAAATCGGACGTGTATTCCCGCGCTTAAGCCGACATGGTGCTAGAATTTTAGCATGATTTCAGGAAATAGCTATAATTAATAGATTGGCTTTTTTGTGTAGGATTTTAACGGCTTTGACATATGCCATCAGCCTATGAAAGCATTATCGCCCTCCTAACGGAAAAAGGCACAACTTTGCGTACTTTAAACAGCAGTTGTGCCTTTTTTCGTTCAGACTAAAAGAGACATTAACAGCATGTTACAAACGTTTTCTGCCGTCTTTTTTTGACTTTTGAAAAACTGTTATTGCTATCCTGTTGTCATTGAAAATTATGACGATAGTGTAGTATCATTTTCGTACCAGCAAATATGAGAGAACAAGATAGTGATATATTAATTTTAGAGCGCCATTTCTGTCGTATTTCCTCTATGAACAAAAAACGTTAACAAAAGTTTAAACTTTTATGGCGATAAAAAATTTTGCACTTTTGCATCTTCTTGTCGTGTTTTTTCGTCGATAAAAGGGTATCTATTTCACGAAAATTTCAATAAAAATTGAATTTGTGTTTGTAAACAGTGTTTAATTATTTTAAGTGAACGTGCAACAATTGTTTCGGTGTTGAGACGAGTTTGAGAAGGATAGGTTTAACTGAAATTGCGCGATGTCGGTTCATTTTGTGGATAAAATATCGAGTTTTTTGTAAACATCTGCTGAGCTTCTCATAGGTACGTAGTAGGAATAATGGTGTGAAGTGTGACTTGCTGCCCTATTAGGATCTATTTTGACGACCTTGAATAATTAAAAAGGTTTGTCTATTGCTGTGACGGTAAAGCTTTTGAATATTCGGTTTGCCCATCCGAAATTTACATTGCAACGTTTATCTACTAGCTTACCACAATATAATCTGTTCATGACGTCTTCAGTTTATTCTGCCTGATCTTAGATAAGCTAATTAACCATAAAATACATAGGATTGGACAAATAAATGAATGTATTTTAACACAGTTCTCTAAATATTTCAGTACCTGTATGATCGTTATTTCAATCTAACCAAACATGCAATTGTAATTGTTATAATAGGCAAAGTTTAGGCTATAACTTGTGTATGCAGTTTCATTCTGTGCTTGGTTAAGCATTGATGGAATAGAATGCACCTAAAATCAATTCTGGGATGTAACATTTAACAGGAAAATTGTGGGATGTTTATTCTGAATGCATAAGGCCTTCTATTGTAAGACCGTTACATATAATATATATCCTTACAGTGAAAGGTCTGAACAGAAGAAATATTTTATATATCTTGTGTCTACATTTTAAATTTTTATTGAATTGATATTGTGTCTACATTTTTCGTTTAATGTCCATGGTATGTTAATTTTGTACTTGTGCCTGGGCTTATTTCTAAGAAATAAATAAATAATTGAGGAGCTTCAGAACAAAAACCAATAAATCCAAAAGATTTCCATTCTAATTTTGTTTAGTCTCATTGAATGTATTTGACGCCTTGTATTCAGATCCATGCATTTGAAAATATTTTTAAAGAAGATTAGCGTTTTCTGTTCAAGTTGGATAAATTTTATTATTCATAGTAACGTCCAAAAATCTCAATCATCTGAATCACAAAAAAAATCCATTTGGCATTGATAAGGAAAAACAATAAAAAAAAGTGTATAAAAGTACTTGCCAGCACAGACTACCCAGAAGCATTTCAAATTCTTTTTATAATATCAAGTGATGGGAGGAACAAGTCATGTGCCTGATGGTAAGCTACACACCTGTCCATAACAGTTCCAGTGCCACTTAGAGCTTTAAATCGCAAAGATCTGAGGGGCACTGCCACTGTGCCCTGAGACATAAGTTGACAAGTCCCATGTGCCTGCAATTTCATCAGCACCCTTACCCTTCTAAACCGGAATGCAGTAATGCTAACATTACTGCTTGACGGCAGAAATAGGTATGGTGCCAGTACTTCTCTGGGTGAACTCTTTCACAAGGAGCTCTACTGCAGCTATAATGAAAATTAAATGGGTTATTCAAGTGTTGAAAACCCAACATTTTTAATATTGATAAGACTACTATAATACTATTTAATATTTATTAATATTTCAGGATTGCTATAACAAAATGACATTAATAGAAGGTGTGGGTGATGAAGTAGTGCAATTTGTAGCTGTGGTATTGATCATTCTGGTAGCAGCCTTAGCTTGGTGGTCCACTAATGCCAACCCAGATCGCTACAGGACTGTTCTTGTTATGAGATCCCGTGCTCATCATCCTGTCACTGTCAGCATTAGAACTAGTGAGTTTTTAATATTGTCTGCATTTATTCAAAATCTTACTCATTTTATATTGACATGCAACAGCACATACCAGGGCACTAAGTCAGAAATAATTACTTCATTTTCAATAATTTTTTTGTAGGTTTTAAAGGCTTATGTGCACAGCTCCAATTTCTCCTAGGGTACTTACACCACTATCAACATAATTTCAGTACAGAGTACTAAAAAAACCGAACTCAAAAGTCATTCATCCTCTTGTTGGCCACCCTTAGAGGTGGAATATTTTCTTCAAATTTAAATGGGACCACATCCATGGTACTCTCTTTCCAACAAACAAAGAATCATCAAAATCGGTTCACAAATGCGGTTATCGCGTAACATATATACAAAAAAACACACAGTCGAATTTATAATCTCCTCCTTTTTTTGAACTCTGTTAAAAATAGTACCATAAAATGTCTTCAGTTAAGCATCCTCAAAAACTGTGTTATGTATATGCATATTATATTTAGATATGGTTTAAATGTATGTATAATCTTAATAATTATATAAATGAAAATACTCAGTTCTTTAAAAAAATTTACTCTGTATTTGCATAAACAATGTGATGCAGTTTCTATATTCAAGTGTGTGACCCGAATCATTCACACATAAATTGATAGTGAATGTTCAATTGACGAAGAATTCCTCCCGGATGTGGCTCATCATCTCTAGAGGGTTGCAATTCTCGCGCCGATTGCGCCAATGAGCTCAATAAATTGATTTGTTCAAATTGATATAACCAGTTGCATGAGTTGCAAGCCAAAGTCATTCAAATTGCATTAGTTCAGTAAGTGACCTCATAGTGTTTAGTCGTGTCCTGTGTACCACTCCTAAAATACGTAAGGCTGTTGTTATGTTCTTTTGATAGAGTTTATGGCACATTTCAAACTCTTCTCTGAACTAAAATACAATTAACCAATTTTATCAAACAATTGCAACCTCAAATTCCATGTAATTTTGACTGCCTCAGTGGTCGAACGGTTATCATGCCGGACTGCCACACAGAGGTCCCAGGTTCGATTCCCAGGCCGGGAGAAATGTTTGTATGGCTTACATTTATTTCTCTCGTGAGTTTGGGTGTAATTTGTGGTTGTCTACGTGTGTGTCCATGGCACCCGCGACACAGGGTTTCCCTAGTGCGGGGCTATGTTGAGTGTGTGCGTTATTATAAAAAAAAAAAAAAAAAAAAAAAAAATTATATTTTTTGTAATTATATTCAGTGAATGTCAACAAAGGTATGAATGAGGTCAATTCTATTTCATTGAAGCATCTAATATGAAGATTACTAATTACATTGTTTTTAACATATTGTGTTGTTTCAGGGTCCAATTTGATGATAACAAGTACACAAAACATACAAGCTTCTCCATCAGGTATCATAGGTATGTGGTCTATAGATAATTTAAATTTAATGACTCTACTATTTATCTACAGTGCAAGATGCATTATGATATCAAAATAACTTTCAATTAAGTGTTGTGGTTGATTGCCTAAAACTTATTCACTAAGGAGATTCTCATCTATTTATTTTGTAACTTTAAAGTTATTGTATGTAGAGTTAAGATTTTAGACATCCTACTTGATCGTCACCATTTTTGCTAATGTATAACTTTAATACAAGTTATAAATCTACTGCCACTGCTGAAAAGATGTTGTTACATCAGTATGTAATAACATTGTCTGACTACTGATTAGAACTGCTTCTAATTAACTAATTTAGAACATGCCAGTGAATTTAGTAACTAGATTGGTTGATTCTAACAATTAACTGTTTCTCATAAATCGTCATGAACTCTATGATAAGCTGTTTGAAGTGCATGGTTTTTCTTTATCATTGATCAAAATTGCAATCGTTTTTAGTGAAGTAATCGCCTATAGTGAGTTTAGCTATATAGAGATTTTGAATACACTACACTACACGTTCAACTTTACTCTATATTTCAAATGATGATTTAAAAAATATACTTTGTGACCACAAATTTATGTATCTGTCGGTCACATGTTCTTTTTATTTAATTCTAGACATTATTAGACTATGATAAATTAACCCTTTAGGGGGAATCTTGCCCACCAGCGGGACGTTAGGATTTGATGTAGTGCACTATCAAAATGTGATATGATGTATGATATTACACTAATTACTAAACATACAACAACAAAATATATTGTTTTATATTAGGTAATTATTTTGAGTTCTTTCCGAAATTCAGTTCATTTCAAATCTAGCGCGGCGTAGGCTCCTGTGTTGAAAAACCTATAGTATAAAAGTCTACACTTCGTTCGGAACGTAGGGATGTCACATAATTAATTTAAGTTTTACCTACAGATTGCAAACATAATTTGAAAAAATTAAGGTGTCCATCACAGTATTCTCGTGTTGTACTGGAATAACCTATACAGTACTTACGTAATTATATTTTTATACCAGAGTTGCGGGTTGGTGTCTTTTTTATGGGAGAATGTTATTATGAAATACAAATGAAATGCTAAACAATTCTGAATTTGAGGCGCGTTGGTTCAAACAACAATAAACACGTTTACTATTTGATATCATTTAAACACCGGGCGAACGTTTCAATTCTATAACGGATGGCGCCTGCGACAACCCGTGTTATGCAACGCGATTGCACCGCGAGTTTATGCGAATGTGTGCGTCCATGCACGGCGCGCGGCGAGCAGGCACACATACAAGCCGCGCTACGTTTACAGAGTTACCATTATGTGTCTTATATACTATGATAATAGTATCTGTACTAATATTGATAGATAGTGAAAAGATAATGAATGTTTCTT
The DNA here is from genome assembly GCF_003589595.1 of Hyposmocoma kahamanoa. Lineage (NCBI taxonomy): Eukaryota > Metazoa > Arthropoda > Insecta > Lepidoptera > Cosmopterigidae > Hyposmocoma > Hyposmocoma kahamanoa. The sequence continues at coordinate 6,984,490 of NW_020654878.1, forward strand.
AAAGGTCAAAGTGTAGCGAAATGGCTTTTCTAAGGCTGATTTTATAATGAAACTTCTTAAATAAAATAAATTGAGCTCAAACGAAGTCCCATGCGGCGTTCAGTATATTTATAAAAATGTTTACTTATCCACAAAAAAGGTGGCAACGCAAGTGAGTCGACAGACGAGGCTCATAGAGAGCACGCGCGCGTGATACCGCTCCAAGAGATGGACAGCATCGTGGACGCTGATATGGCAATGTTAGATAACAACCGTCTGCATTTCTATAGGAGGATTGATTGTGAGTCACATCTTAAAGTTAAAACGCACTACGACTACACTACAGCAGAACGGCACGGCACTTCAAATGTTAATTCCATTCTTGTTCCGTCTCAAAAAGACATTATATTATAGTACCGTTTAAAGCCGGAGCGGCCAAGTTGCCTCTTGGAGAATAAATGACCGCATCGTGCAGCGCCGCTGCCGCTAATGCAATATAGCGAGATAATCGACTCACTTCGCGTTCGGCAGTCGGTGCAGAAGGATATCATAGAGTTCGACGAAGATATATGAATAAATTATTTTTTGTCGCGATCTGGTGATATAAATATTATGATTTGGAACCTAAACAATATACGTAACCATCAGTTTTTTTTGTTCCTAATGTTCTGTGTAAACGTGTATCTTAAAATGTGGAGGTATATAATTTATAGAATTATCCTTTCCTTAGAATAATATTCCATGTCAAACCAATTCATTTGAAAGCGATCTGGGTTTCTAAAAGCATTGGGAATATAGTATGATACTCTCCTTCATAGTGCGAATTATTAACAATATGAAATCAGATATTTTCTTTTTACCTACTTAACATCACAGTAAAAGTTCGGCAATCAATTCTTCGTCGAATTTCTTCATTAAGTTAAGGGGGCGATCGAACAATTGATCCAAAAATAGCTGCAAAGTGTCGCACAGTGCCGTTGCAGTTGTAGTACTTTTTGCTGATGCTGTGTAGTTTTAGTGCGTTTTAACCTATTATTGTAATGGTCAAATACTAGCACTTAAGAGCGGGCGAAAAAGGTAACCGCTATGTACAGGCAAGGGGTTTGAAAAATTAAACTCAAAATGTATGCAGCTTAGGTGAAATTTACAATGTTTTATCCATGTCCCAATATTACAATTTAAAATAATGTCATGAAAATTAAATTTCATAAGGATGAGTGAATTATGAGGAGGCCACGATGGAAAGTTTTTAGGTCTATTTTCGTTTGTTTATCCAACCACTTTGGCCCGGAAAAACCGATTTTTAACTTTATTCACTTTGACAGTGACCCAGTTCTACATATTATAAGTCTAAACGTTGCAGCCCCAAACACCATCCAGACGGTGTTAGAATCACCAAACGAGGAGAACGAAAATCAAGAAGAGACCGAACCGGCCAGTAACGATCAGATTCGTGAAATGGACAGCATTGTTAGCGCCATGGAGGCTGATGTACCCACTACCTGTGACTTGTTCTCACGACCTAGTATTGGTAAGTTGTAAGTGGTAAGCAAGAAAAAACGATCACATAAAAGGTTTAGATGTCTACGACGATGTCTGAGATGCTAAATTGCTATCAATTCAGTCCTAAAAGTTGTTCACAGAATGCTATTTCAAAAAAGAATTTTCAGGAAAATACTCTTTTAGTTTCTTAAAATAGCTATTGTTGAAAATAAAACCTTTGTGAAACAAGTAAGGTTTAATGTAAACCCTGGTTTGGTGTGTTTTAGCGAAAACAAAAAAAATGGACTACTCATGGTAATCTTGGTGCAATTTATATGACACAAAAATAAAACTTTGATGAACTTTGCAGAAGCCAATACATCATCATCAGCAGAAAAAGATAAAACTGAAAGTAAAAATTCATCCACTTCGCCGGATAAGGAGGAAAATGATGTTGTGACGTCAGACGCGGGGCAGGGTACCAGCGCCGACGCAGAGGGAGACGGGGACCGAAGGAAGATTCTAATCAAGCTCAAGTACTTGAACGATACGTTGAAGGAGGTCGAGGGGAGCCTAGACGAGATGTTAAAGGATTTTAAATGGTAATTGCTATTTGTGAAGCAACTGCATTGTGAGAATGATATTTTATAAAAAATCACTTTTTAAATCCAGACGAATTTCAGTTCAGTTTTACAATATGGTAAACATTTTACAATCAATTCCTGTACAGGAAAGTGGGACCTTGTAGAAGTGTGGATATTTTTGGTTAGTTTGATCATTGAATTCATGCTGACCATATCCATGTAAATGGTGTTATAGTCTGGCACTGAAATATTTAATTACTCTATGAGTGGTAGAGTTTTCTGTCTGTGCAGGACCTTAGTGCGTTGGTATAGCCCCAAATATTTCTGAAACAAAGCAGTATTCCTATTTCCTTGATTCAATGAGTAGAGACTGATTTTAAATCATTATGCCTTGCTTGCTATGCTATATTTCTCTTCGAACTTATATCTTGGTAAATAGCAATGGTAACCACTTTCAATAAGGTGGACCGTATTGACAGTATGCTTGTTTGAATACCACTAAAATATGTTCGTAGGCGGCATTTTTCCACGGAACTGTCAGCGGAATGCCGCGTGAGGCTGATCTTCAACGGGCGCCCTCTGGCGGACGACTCAGCCACTTTACGCGCCTGCGGTCTGCACCACCGCGCCGTCGTACATTGCCTTGTGCACCCCAAATCTAATCAGAACAATCAGGTACATTTATAATTTGATTTTAATTGTATTATATTAATGTATATTAAGTTAAGTTCATGTATTTTTTTTTGTATTTAGGTATTTTCTTTAAAGACAGTGATTATCAAATAAATAAATAAGATAGATAGATAATAAATAAATAAAAAATATTTCTCAATTTCGTACAACAATGCTTGTATTGGGAAAATATCGCCACTTCCCTGAGCTTAAAACTGAAAACTTACAAGAAATCAGTGGGTTATTTAAAATAATAATGTAATGGCCGTATTAATGACAGGTGCAAGTTTAAGTAAATTAGTGTAACACTTTCATTGTCTTGGGTCCACATATATATTGTAATCATTTGGTCCCTTTCTACTTGGTCACGTTCGGGGCTCACAGATAAAAATCATGCCTTACAAACTTCCACGGAAGAAAAAAAAATTAATTCTTAAACCTCGATTATTATCAAAACAGCTGTCGCCAAAACTCACATTATCATAATGTTAAACACTATGAAATCTTGATGATTGGTCGTCGTTTCTTATTCAGAAAGATGTAACAAATTCTCAACTGTTAATATTAAATCAAATTTTACCCTGTTGGCATATCAATCCCTCAATAAAAAAATATCATTGAAAGTTTAATTATTGCAAGTTACGACGTTTTGATTTTATATTGAAATTTCATTCAATGTTCTGCATCTAGCGGCATTCGCTGTTAGACGACGAACGATTATAAAGCTATTAACGTCTATTAACGTCCTCCGAAAAAAAATCGACCATATTGCAGCGCTATAAGGATTACTTTCGTTTCTTATAACAAGAAATGTATTACGGTAAATAAGACAATGGAAAATTTATTAAAATTAAATAAAATAAGACATGACGATGATATGAAACACGACTATGAATAGGTGCGACTATCATTTTTGCACTCGAAAGTAGCAAAATGAGGCATTTTTCCACGATATTCGAGGTTTTACGCGAGATAATTCGCACGACCATAACGTACAAGCGAAAATGGCGGATTGAGCTCAAGTTTGTGGAACTCCGCGTACTTTTGGTACACGTGCTAAGTGCACTAAGCACTTCTAATGTTTTTACTGTTCTGTGCAAACTTCGATTCGTGATCGGAAGTCTTGAAGTATTTGTTGAAGGAACGTGTAAATAACTTTAAAATATTGCAACAAAAGGTAATATGATGATTTCTAAAGTGGTCTAAATCAACCCCCAAGGGTCCTCTCCAATTTACAAGGTTTACGTTACGTTTTACTTACGTGGACCCCCATTAGGTCTCATATACCACATGAGACGCTAATGGGGATCCACGAGAGTGAAGAACGAGATATTGAAGCTGTATTCAGTTACATAAATGTATAAAACTTAATGTGTTTTTTATACAGTTCACTATTCAGTTAAACTTATCAATTTGCGTAAGTAGTACTGTGTCAGCTGCCAAAAACACAATGTGAAGTTGATGAATTTGTAAAAAAATCCATTACAAAAGTAGGTCTACAGAAAGCAGAAAAAATTTGCACGTAATCTACGATACAAGAAAGTTTGGAAACCTCTGGGCTAATTATAATCAGGAGTTAGAAAACCAAAATTATGATTATAGCAAAGTTTACTATTATTAGTTTTATAATGTGATTGTGTGTTACAAAAGCAATTTTTTTTAAATTGCCCATTTAACTTCTGTTTACCCCATTCGACGTTAATGTGATATGCAGCCGCAGAACGGACCGGAGGAGGGCATGGGAGTGACTCACGAGCTGATCACGGAGGGCGCCCCTCCCGAGCGCGCCTGGGACCTCGAGAATATTCTCATGACTTTGGTCTCCGTCGCCCTTACCGTCGTCTGGTTCTTCAGGTTAGTCACACCATAATGCAGTTCCCTACCACACAGATAGTAATTTTTATTTCTACTCTATTGGCTTTTTTTTATAAATTATAAGTGCGTATTTGACCTCCATCTCACCCGATGGAAAGTAACGATGAGGTCGACGATGGAACATACACACCTAAATAATGTTTATTCACTCTCGCCTTGAAAAGGCCCAAGTTATAACGTTCAGCGAATAAGTCTGCAGGCAGTGAATTGCACTCCGTAGCCGTTCGCCATATAAATGTGGAAGCATAACGCTTCGTGCGAATCTTTGGAATATCCTCAGCATAGGGGTGGAGAACCCAAGCCTACCCCGGTGATGGAAAGGGGAAATGGAAATTCCAATGCACACTCTCCGCTTTAAGCGTTATAGTTTACTTGCTTGTGAACATTCATGTAAACAATTTTTACATATATATTTTTATATTAAATTATAATATTTTGATGGTAAGATATACGCTGACACGTCATAAAATTACTTGGAAATCCAAAAAGATTAAAACTAGTTCATTTATAAGCTTTATAAATTAAAATCAATATTTTTTTTAATCTACATACATACTCGTATACGTCGACCTCCGTGGTCGACTGGCTTGCACACCGGTTTTCATGGTATCGCCATATCTGAGGTCCCGGGTTCGATCCCCGACCGGGTCAATGTAGAAATTAGTAGAAGAGCTCCTTGTGAAAGAGTTCGTCCAGGGTAGTACTACCTTACCTTTCCTATTTCTGCCGCTAAAGCAGTAATGTCAGCATTACTGTGTTCCGGTTTCGAAGGGTAAGAAGGGTGCTGGCGAAATTACAGGCACATGAGACTTGTCAACTGACGTCTCAAGGTGACGGGCACAGTGGCAGTCCCGCTCAAATCTTTGCGATTTAAAGCTCTGATTGGTACTGCAACTGTTATGGACAGGCGTGTAGCTTACCATCAGGCGCACGACTTTTTCTTACCTTCACTTGATATTATATTAAAAAAAAAACTAACTTTTCTGTATTGTTGGTCTGGGTGTTTGTGGTATCGTCGTTGTTTCAGATTTCCATAACACAAGTGCTTTGGTTACTTATTTGGGATTAGAGCAACGTATGTGATGTTGTCTAATATTTATTTATTTATCTGTATACATTACCCACATTGCGTATATACGTCATGAACCTCTGGGGACAGTGAACATGTGGCTTGCAATACTTTTGTTATTGGTGTCGTTCCCAGATGCGAATACTCGAACATGTTCACGGCGAGCGCCAGCGTGGCCCTGTTCGGCCTGACGGTATTCTACAGCGTGGCGATCTTCGGCCTCTACCTGTCGGACACATTCCACTTCGAGCGCCGTGCCGCCCCTGTGCCTGCGCAGGACCCGCCCGTGCCTAACAACTAAACTCGCTATGGCTGACAACAGGTTTACTACAATGCCATTTGCAGTCGGTTACTTACGAATTATACCTGAAAAATCCCGACTAGAAATATAAAACCGCTCGTGAATTGACATCTTCAACACGAATTATCGTGTTGAAATGTCAAGTTTGACGAAATTTTCTTCACATAGTTCGACTGATTCGTAATGTAATGTTGTGATGTAATAAATGCATTGCACGACACATTTTCGGCAAAATTATTGCTAGTTACTTTCATTCGTGTCGTTATTTACAGGATGGTTTGGGACGGGTCAACACGTCAATACCTTGATCGTCAGGAAAATGGTCCTAGAAAACTGTCCATGAAGTTGGAAAATATTTCAGTTAGCTTTAACAGATTTTGAAATGATACCAGTCAGCAAAAATAATATGTTAGTTTTTTGCAGTTGTTGACATTTCATACCTAGACTTTTGATCCTTACCAGAAACAGGATCTAATGGCATTACAAAAAATTCGTAAAAATTGTCTTTGATTTGCTGATTATACCATTTTTTTTTCATAATCCGATAAAACCAAATGAAGAAAATTCATAGACAGTCTTCTAGATCCGTTTTCTCTACTTAAATAAATAATAGTAAAGGTTAAGGCTTATTGAAGCTGCCCTTGCTGACTTGTCTTAAATTTCCACCCAGTATAACTGGTGAGATTTTTTCAGTGTAAGCCATTCACATCAAGTGGAGATCTACTGTTTTTTGCCTTCGAGTTTTTCTTTTTCGCTTTGATGGCTAAAGGGCGATTAGTTGTATATTCATACATGCGGTATTATCAGTGACCACTTACTGCTGACCTTGTCGTTCTATTGCTGCCCGTGAACTCCTGTATCTCCCCAAGGGGAGCGGGGAAGTACTGTATTTAAACATATAATTTCCCAACGTGATGTTACGTTATACTATTTGTTGATAAACACAGCATTTTACAGTTCAACTTTGGTAGATTATGGTTTAACTTTTCTTTCGAACACTACGTCGTCAGTGATAGATTGACAGGTTAAGTAACCGACTCTATATTGAAACAGCTAAGGGATTTGTTAGTATAATCAGTTAAAATGTAATCAATGCCAAAGTCATGTTTGATATGTCGAGGCAAAATTACAAACCCCTTCATTCGATATGTATAATGATAAGCTGAGCCAACGTGGGTGCTAACATAATCTAAAGTGTTTAAATGTAGCAGTAGAGCTCCTTGTGAAAGAGTTCATCCAGGATGGTACTGTCACCTTACCTATTTCTGCCACCAAGCAGTAATGTCAGTATTACTGTGTTCCAGTTTTGAAGGGTAAGGGTGTTGGAGAAATTACAGGCAAATGGGACTGGTCAACTTATGTCTCAGGGTGAGGGGCGCAGTGGCAGTGCGCCTCAGATCTTTGCGATTTAAAGCTCAAAGTGACACTGCAACTGTTATGAATCATGTCCCGTCACTTAATGATTAGAAAAAAAAATGTATTAAATATTTGTCGTATATTAGGCATGAAAATGCTATCAATGTGTAGTTAACCAATATAAGCGATCTACTGTATAGAAGAAAAATTCTTACGTTAGCATTTGCGTTGGCTTCTATAGCTAAAGGTATGACGTAAGAGCGGCAAATACATAGCAGTTTTAACTTTACTGGTACTTCTAAAAACTAGCAAACAAAGAAGATAGCCGAATGTATGTTTTTAGTATAAAGCCGCTCGATTCATACCAAAATTTGTAGCAAGAATACATACTGATAATCTTATATAATTTTAGTACTGTTCAATATTCGGAAATTAAGTAGGCGAGTGAAGCATATAAAAGAAATGTATCCTATGCATCTATTAGTGAAATTGGCTGAACGTAACGTAGAGAGAATATGTGATAGTCTGATTGTAATATAGATATCTTGTGATGCTTAGGCTTGGACAGTTGATCTGAAGTTTAATATTTATTTTATTTGTACGTTATATAGCTTGCACAAAGACAACAAGGCGAGACTTTAATACAGCGAACCCATCCACCCAGAGAAATACCATTTCTTAGTGTGTTGAGTTTCATGGTCTCAGTAAAGATGTAAATAAATTAGTTTTACGATGTTTTATATTTATTTAGACGTAAGCGCGGATATTTCAAGTTTCTATCAAACATCTCAACATACCAATGCTAAGTTAAGAATTGTCATTATTACTTCTTTTTCTGTAACTAGTATGATTGAGTCTAGCAAGATGGCTTTCAAAATTTTTGTCATTGATCATATTTAACAAATAATTAATTTCTACGCTAATAAACTATTTTCATTGTTATTTACTTTTTAAGGTTATAGAGTTATTAAAATTCTGAAATTATATTTTGCTTTTATTTAAAATTACAAAAATGTTTTAATTTTGCGCCAATGATAATGCTATTTACAACACAGAAAATCGTACTTGCCGGTACCACAAAAACAAGACCCCCGCAACTGCGCCAACACTGCTTCGATTTGTTAAAATATGGATATTATAGGTGTGTGTGGTATAGCGTCAAGAGCACGTCAAGCTAAACACTTGGGATTGAAATCAAACTCTATGACACTTGGGATTGAAATCAAACTCTATGCCGCTTACGATAAGAACGGTCCAGTGTTAAAAGCTTGACGTGCTCTTGACTGTACCTGTTTAGATTTAATTAAGAGAGCTTTATTTCGGTGTGACCGTAACTAATCCTGTAAAGTCATTCAGTCGTGTCCGTCAGGATGGCTTGACCAAACGAGATATACAAATCAAACTACTCATTATTTTACTATCTATTTCCGCTTATTCCCAGTCGTCACCATTGGATTTATTCCCACTAGCGACAAATGGAAAAAAAATCTCGTATGTTACTAGGTGGTGACAAACGGGATAAACAAATCCCAGCTGTTGCCAGTGGTGATTTCTACTGGCGACAAACGGAAAAAAAATCGCATATGTTACCAGGTAGCGACAAACAGGATAAAAAGATCTGTTGTTGCTAGCGGGAACAAAGCCAGTGGTGACATCTGGGAATAAACCCCTATTTCCTACCATTTAGTACCTTTATTGACATTTTTTCTACGTTTACGCTAACGGAAATAAAAGTGGCCAGTCATTCCCAACTTCAGGTTGGCTGAATCACTTTAAGTTTTCCGTGGTTCTAGCAGTATATAATTTACTTTTTTTATATAACTATTTACTACCCAATTTGTACCTAAACATAGTTTTTTTTCATTATTTTAGGAAGCTTCTATAAACTTATTTAAAAAAAAATAAAACGCCTGCAAAAGGTGAGGTATGAGGTACCTGTTGGGATCTATCTGGTTTACAAAAAACTAATATTTAAAAGTTAGCGTATTAGTATATTTGTTTAGTCATAATCATAATATACAATGTACCTACACTTCTGTTTCAAAATGCCACTGATGTTTACCTGTAAAAGAAAAAAAGGACTAATTAAAGTAATGATATAACAGGCTATTGCACACAACATCAAATTTTCATAAAATGTGTCTTGCCGGATTGAGGATAAGTCGAAAATTGAAGTATCAACCACCTCACCTAGACAAGACTTAATTTATCCAAATTCAAGTTCTCATTAATATGAAATTGTGTTAACAAGTGTATGCAAAAGAATTTGGATTAACGTTATAAAGAAACTAACATGAAATTTACCTTTGACTTTGAAGTACACTGCATGAAGGTGCCAAAGTGATATTCTGTTAACAATGAGAATAGAATTGAAGATATTTTTGATAAATTTTGTACATTCTAAGCTTAGTGCAAATTGTTCAGCCATCCAAGGAAGTTTTAAATGCGTGGTAATCAGGGTTGCGCATTTCATAAAGCATTGTATCATCATGTTAAAATAATTGATTTACTTAATATGAAATAAACACATTGTGTAATCACCTTAATAAGGACCTGCTATCTAGAACAGCACCTGTAAAAATCATCGCAGTTTAAATCAATTATAATCAAAACACACAAATACTGAGGTACTTTACAGTACTTACATTGCAATTCCAAAAGAAGGGATTTCATATAAGATATTAAATAATAGAATAAATTTGGGATCATGTTTAATTAAAATCCACTGGCTTTCCATCTGACAATCAAGTAAAGCAAATAGAAAGTCACTGGGTTGATGAAGTAAGTGTCTATCGCTTGCGGCGCAGTTGCAATGTATTGCGGCGGATCCAGGCAGCGCGACGAGAGCCTCCCTTGGTTTGTGAGTAGCGGTGACCCTTGCCAAGACCACGCGAACTGCGGCCGGCCGATGTCAGACCACGCATCTCGCGATGCTTGTGCACAGCGTTCACTATCCAGTTGATCTTGGGATCCCTGCGGATGGCCTGAAGAAAACGAACATTAAATATTAAGAGCCGCATGGGCATGAAATTAGAAATGTGATGGTTATTTATTTTATCAGAAAAATTGGTAGGTGATTGTTCAGCACAAACACTCAGATTGGTGCATGACATAAAAAGTTCATCATTTACAAACCTAAACAAGTTTAATAAGTTGCAAATTATGCTGAGAAAATGCATAATTACCTTGTGAGAAGGATCAACAAGAATGACTTCAAAATATTTATAGGAAGAGTCCTGGGCGACCCAGTATGAGTTCAGCACTCTGAGGCCTCCACAACGGCGACCAACTCGTTCCTAGAAAAATTAAAAAACATATTAGAATCAATGATTTTAAGCTAATAATTTCCAGTGTATGTCTTGCATGCTCATAACAACTTTTAAGAATTTAAGAAATCTTTATAGAACTCAATTAAAAAAAAAACTTGTGAAAAGAAAAATTAAGACACTATACCTATAGGTGTGTCATCCGAATAGAACAGTGATGTTTCCAATCCTAACTGCTATTAGGTGATTAAAGTTAATGTCCAAACTTACTTCAGCAATGGACTGCAGGTTGCGTGTAGGTTTCAGCTGGTTGACACCATGGCTCTTGGGTTTGCCATAGGTTGCGCCCTTGGCTACTGGGCGCTTGCGGCCACCGCGGCGCACACGGATTCTGAAAACAACGTAGCCTGAAACAGATACCACGTGTGCATATTATACATCGTGTGATGTCGATCTTATAGGTTAGGTTAACACAATAGTGAATTAAGCAATATTTACCTTGCTTTGCGCGGAATCCGAGCCTCCTAGCCTTGTCTGGCCTAGTCGGCCTGGGAGCGCGATGCATACGGGTCAACTGGCGATACTGCCATACCCTCACACGCAAAAGAAAACGCATAACGTCACTTAGTTTTTTGCGGTATAACTCTTGAATATATCTGTACGCGCCCATCTTGGAAAGCCTGTGGCAGACCTAGTAACAAAATCAACATACATTGATCAGAAGTCACATCATCGGTCTGGCCACAAATAGAGCAACTTGAGACCCATCACGAATAACATGCCGCTGTAATTAAAGTTTGAACTCAAATAGAAAAATATACTGACAATTAAGTGCTATACGCTTATTACAAGATTTATTTCACAAGTAACTACTCTTAATTATAAAGATAGCTATAATTTTTATAGATTTGAAATCTACATACGTCTCGCGTACTCCACAAGTAAACCGGAAAAGAAAATCTGTCAAATGAACTTGACACGAAACAGTACTGCCAACCAATGTTGCCGTCAGTGCTTAAATTATCTTTGGTTGCCGATGGTCGACGGCTATTGTGCTCAAAAATACATTAGATCCTAGTGTTGGGTCATGGAAAAATGTCCATTTGTTAGAAAATAAACATATTTTTCAGAAAAATAAATAATTTTCCGAATATTTTTCCTTTAATTTTCCACATTTCACGTTGAAATCTGTCAAAAGTTGAAGGTACTGAATGAAAATGATGGAGCCAGTAAAAAGGTTTTTTTCGTTGTGAAATCATATTAATAATTTTCCGTGGCTTTTATCTAATACAAGTTTATAGCGTAGAACATAATACGAGCCTTTGAAATTTATATTCTTCCATACAGAGTTGGCTACGTATTCCACAGACATCGCATTCTTCCAATTTTTAAAATTTTTCGAGTATTTCCATTATTTGAAACTTTTCGGAAAATTACTCAACGGAAATAATTTCTGATTGACTTGATCTTTTCAGCATTTCCTCGTCAGGCTTAGAATTAACTTAGCTCTATCCATGCTTTTGTGAAGACTGCTGCGTCAAAAGCTTCCTGTGAATGGAGTTTGTTAGTAATTTAATACAGTTTACCGGTTTTCGAATTTTGAACGAAAATAACGAACGAGCGGACACTTCTCGCCGCCATCTTGAAAACGCATTGTTGTCATGTTTACGTTGTGTTTTTGTGAAAGGTGAAATTAAAAGATTTTTATGCTGATTATGTCGTACAATTCAATGAAAATTGTGTAAATTATAAGTTAGAAATCATAGTAATCTCTGCACGCCAAAATTACTGCGTTAAATTTTTCTGGAGTGTTTCAAAGTCGCCGAAACAGATTAGGCGCCAAATTGCTCAGAGGCGTTACATATATTAACTCTAATGTTCCCGTAAAAAGCTTTGCTTTTAGTATTGTGGACTTTGTTGTGGACTGTACATAAGATTGCAAAGTAACCGTTTTGTTACTTTACACGTCCTTAATTGAATTACAGGATAAAGTTGATGTAACTGGTGGTTGAAGTTAGTCAGGAATCACCATGTTTTACGCACATTTTGTGCTGGCCAAGAAGGGTCCGCTGGCCAAAATTTGGCTGGCGGCCCATTGGGACAAGAAACTGACAAAGGCCCATGTATTCGAGACTAACATTGAACAATCTGTGGATGGTATCCTAAAGCCAAAAGTGAAAATGGCGCTGCGGACGTCTGGTCACCTTCTGCTTGGTGTTGTGAGAATTTATTCGAGAAAGGCGAAGTATCTACTGCAAGATTGTAATGAAGCTTTCGTGAAAATAAAGGTTTGTTTACTATTCTGTAATTGGATATGGAATAACAAAAATTAACTTGATAACTTGTGGATTCCATATTTTTCTTGTGCCATGCGATTATATAGTAACATTAAGCAAACTCTTCGATAACCCTACAAATATTTTTGTCAAATGAAACATAACATTTCAACATTCTTGTTTCTTGTAGATGGCCTTCAGACCTGGCATGGTAGATTTACCGGAAGAGCATAGAGAGGCAGCTATGAATGCTATCACTTTGCCAGAGGTCTTCCACGACTTTGATACAGCAATGCCCGAGTTGAAGTAAGTTTATTGAGTTCTATTTTTTGGATCTAATTATCTTTTAAGGATTAGCAACAACCATGACATGTAAAAAGCTTGCAAAGTTTGTTGGGAAAACCAAATGTGTGCAATTTGAAGTAATTTTTTTTGAAACGGGTTACCACTCATAATTGTTTTTGAGCTTTACTTGTAACTTTGTATGAAAACGATGAACAGGAAATTGTTTAAAGGATATACAAAAGTGACTCCCTGTGTTTTAGATAGCAGCTTAATAGCTTTTGCTCCTCTACCAGCTAACTGATTGTGTAGTAAATACTCTATTTAAAGAGACCTATGTTGATTTGTGAATTATACTGTGATGGTACTCAAGTAATGTAAGACTACAATAACTAAATTTTTATCATTATTACAATATTATACTATCTTAACCCTGTCCTTAGATGGAACTCGGAGGGATGTCTTTTTAATCCACACTTCATCAACATCTCTGGCAACAAGATATTTTTTGAAATGATGTTTGCTTAGTAGCCTTGCCTCCCTTTATAGGTTTATGAGTGATAATTTCAGGACAAAGAACCAATGCTAGTAAGAAAACCAGTTAGGTTTACGTAGGTAGATTACAGTAAACTCAGCACTACATGGCATATATTACAATAGCATGGGAAAGACTCGATAAGCTCTTTCATCAGGAAGTGCTCCAATTCTCAATTAATACTGTTTATTTACAGTGAAGTGGACATTGAGGCTCAGTTCTCGTTAAACCAGTCTAGGGCTGAGGAGATCACAATGCGTGAAGACTATGGATCATTGAACTTGGTCACCCATGATGATGGATTTGGAGACATGGGATTTGATACTGACAACCCTGATATTATGCGAGAAGCTATTGACAATGAAGGGGGGTTGGAACAGGTAAGTTTCCAAATATATATTGTAATTATTATTTATTAATGTTACAAAAATAATCATAAACAATTGTCTCTAATCATAATCTCAACAAACACAGTCATACAATGGTTAGCACTGTGGGAGATTTTGAGCTTGATTCCCAAAAGACTAAGAGTTTTGGGATCCTTGAAATCGATATCACGAACAATGTCCACTTCCAGGGTCATTTGGAGAGCAAAGCGAAACTAGCTTCAAACAAGTTTTGTTGTAAAAATAGGAACATAAAGAAAGTATCTATACTTTTTGGTATTGAGTACTTTTCCTTCCAATACTTATACTTTTAATTCAATACTTTTTGACAAGTATCATATTGTATTGACTAATTCCTACTTAGGACATCTCATATCATAACGCAAGCCACCTTGCGATTTTTTTAAAATGGCAACCTTCATCATAAATAACTAGTCTGTATAGTGTATGCCATCATTTGCCTCTTTATAAGAATGAGAATGAAGAAAAATAGTTAGAAACATTTGAATTAATATACATACATGTTAAACATATACCTACATGTTGTGGAAACATTATATTTGAGTAATCACTGAAGTTTGTTCCTTCTTCAGAATATTTGTTATTAAAAGCAGGCAATACAATATCAAAAACGAGAAACTAACTGTTACCAAATAGATTTTTGTTTTTAAGTGATTATACAGAGGAGGAAATTTATGTAACACAAATTATATGAAATGACAATCGATTGAATTGATCAATTGATCAATTTAATCAGTCTTTTATTATTTTTTTCGATTAACAAACATAAAACCCATCAAAAACTTATTAATTCATGTGTAAAACTTATTAATGCAGCTCCTCTGATGTTGCAGATATCCATGGGCAACAATGGCCACCTTCTATTGCGTGTTTTGCCTGTTCTCTTGCCTCCTATTTTACATAAAAAAAAAGTCTAATTTGAGAAACAAACTTTTCTGAATTGGTTCTGGTTGGGTGTCATTGATCTGGTACTCCAGTACTAGGAATTCCCTAGTTTGAGACCAGGTGATTAGATGTGTATCACACATTAATATTACATTTTTTTTCTTGTAGTTTGTGTTTTAGTCAAAATAAAATAAGGTCTTTAAGTTGTTTATAATATATAATGTTATATTCAATGTATGTAATAATTAATGTTAAGTTTATTTAAGCATTTTATGTATTTACAAAAATTTTTGTATGGTTTTATAAGCTCGTGTTAAAGGTATTTGTACTAAACCGTCTTATTACACATATGAAATGAGAGATCAAGCCTTCCTTGCTTGATGAGCTGTTTTTGCGTGTCCTATAAAAGTGTCAGAATTATGTCTGTAATTCATCAAAGTTCATCTCAAAAACGAATTTCGATGATTTGTAAAGCCACTGCATTTGAAAAAAAAACCTTTTATAAAGAGTTTGAAGTAGAGCTAATAACTGTTACATCTATTTCAGAGTAACCTCCTGTTCGCGGAAGGGTCTTCCTTAGAACTTGGCGGAAAGGAAGCCGGTATGCCAAGTACGAGCGCGGCAGGAGTGCCGGCGTTGACCGCGCCGCCTCACGAGCGCCGCATGGAGGCCGCGCCACACGGGACAATAGACGATGGATTTGGCGGCACTATCACTGATGTACCGGATTTTGGACGTGAGTTCAATCTCGAATCTTAGCACAAAATATGACTATTAGTTATTACTATGGATTGATGACCGATGTTTGCGCGTCGCGTCCGACCAGCTAGTCTGGAAATCATCAGGGCAGGCCTATGTTCAACAGTGGACGTCTTCCGGCTGATATGATTATGATGATGATGATTGATGATGACAATTACAACACCACCACGCCCGAAAGTGTACATGTTGCCACGCCTAAGTTCTATCGTAATGTAAATTACATAATAATATGCAACATTGTTTTCTATCACAACAGCCAGTAATAGAGTATCTTTCTTGGCATAGACCTCTTCCAACTTTATTCTACTTCATAGGACTACTATCATAGTCTTAATAGGTCCTTGACCTCATCTTGATCCTCTGCATCTGAACTAGTGGAATCCTCTGATCCCTATGATGGGCGTCCACACCCACTCCTACAGCCCTTTTTCTGCCACTGCTTCATGCCCATATACATTCAATACAGGTTGCGGGTCTCATTGAAATTCTGTTACTGCTTCGTCATAGTCTATCTTCAGGCTGTCTAGACAACAAATACTGGATCTAAGTTAGTAACAAAACTTACCAACTGTAGTGCCGACCAACCAATGCACTCCCAGCAGACGCCTGATATTTCACATTCAGAATGTATGACTCCTGGACTGCCAGGCTAATTCCCTACTCTTAGGTATCATAACAGACTAAATTTGTTAATGCTGATATTACAAAACTAATACTAAATCGCGACAGCACTAGTGTGCTGTCTAGTTTAGCGATAACAAACCTATGGTTAGTACTGAGGTTTCTATCAACATGCAACAAATATCACTGAATTGGCATGTAATCACCTTGCACCTTTATTTGTGTGGTAATGAGACATTGATATAAGGAGCAAAGACGACAAAACACTCCACAACTAATACAATTTTTTAACCTCTCATATTATAAACATTAACTAAGTGTGTGTCAGTCTAGAGCAGTGGATCCAGACTTATTCAGTCATGGACCCCTTATCATAAGAACACGTTAATATGAAACCCCAAATACAACTACAATATGATAATAAATAAAATCTACTAAAAATACTTCATTCTGTACGCTCTGATGAGAAAATTAGGTAGATCAATAAATTATGTACACATTTAATTTTTTTTTAATTGTCAAAATATTTCCTGTAATCTATTAAGTGCGTGCCTGCTAAGCCGTGAGCGGTGCACGGCAAATCTACAAAGCTACAGATCAGATAGTTTATTAACCATTCAATGCTGTACTCAATTTAGTGAGTGGTAGAGCTCCATCAGGCGTAATAGAATTATTATGAATGAGAGTTACATGCTGCGCTACAATAAAAAATACTTACTAGAGCTTATTTTACTCATAGTTCTGTTCTGACCAATGTGTTATTGTCAAAAATATAGTTTTTCGTGACAAATAAGTGTAAACAATGAAGAATTATATTAAGTATTGTATATATTAGAATTAAATTAAAGTAGAGACAATATTTGAGTAAAAATATGGAATCTCAATGAAATAATTATAAAGAAATTCATAAGTAACCCAAGTTAATGTTGAACATCCGCGACGCGTCGTTTTGCTCAGCATCGCTTTTAAAATTTTTTAGTGAAATCTTTCGATCTTTTCCCCTACGATTATCCTTTCGCCCATCGAAATGTTTTTTGCTTACCACGAACCCTTTGGATCATCTCATAAACCCTCAGGAGTCCGTTTGAACCTTGGGAGTCTTGGGTCTTGCGTGTTCTATTTTTTTCAGGTATCATCTAGTTCAAAATTTTGTGCTGTATTTTAAAATGTAAATGATTGAAATGGTCTAGACGCTGGCGGTTTATTCGAGGGCGATCTGTTCGGTGATGTGACCGCGGGCAGCTCTGGAGCCGGTGCCTCCGCGATGCCTGGAACGTCTGCGCAGCCACAATCGTTACAGGTTAGTCTTCTAAAAATTTTCTTTACTCTTTAATGTATGAAAAACTATATTTCATTTATTTTCTTTAAGACTTGACAATCTTTTTATTCCCTAGAAAAAAATATTTGGCCTAGCAACTACAAAAAATAATGTAAGCATTGCAATCTTAGGCAGGGAAGTAAGTGATCACTTTGTTGGTATAATAAAATTATTTTGTACAGGCTGAGATCGCAGCAGCGGGTGTGGCTGCAGCAGCCGAGGAGGGTGACGCTGCGGCTGACGCACCAGACTCCGATGACGATATGGGCGACCACTACGATGCCGGCAATTCGCCGCAGCACAGGTATTGTAGCAAGCTAGTCACGTCTGTAATTAGACCAACAATCTTTGGAGTCAGTTACACTCTATGTACGTAGTTTTCGTAGCAAAATTTCTAATAGAAAATGTGTTTAGAAAAACACATTGCAATGTTGCTTGTCTTTTCGGTTTGAGATCAGGTAATTAAGTGGTTTTTTTATCCAGTTGGGGTGGCTCTCCTCCTCACGACCCTGGCTCTTCTCGGACGTTGGACGGGGCGGATCTTATGCCGCCACCCGCAGCTCCGCGACCGCCTTCAGTTAGACCTATGGTGAGAACTCGTTACAAAATATTTCGTTATTCATATTTTGAAGTGTTCTCGTAGTGCTCTTATGACAGTAGTTAAAAGTAACATGTTGAATGCAGGAGGTGGATGACATCGTTACTGGCCCGACGGAGATGGCGGCCGAGCCTCTGCCGCCTCCACCGGCCGATAATACGACGTTGCTGCAGAACGATGAAGAGTCCTTCGCTCTCGCGCCTGTCGACGCTACCGTCCTCAAAGGTAACAAACCTACAACTCTAATTCTTCCGACGATCTGTAAGGTACTGATGAAGTAGAACTGATCTCCTAATCCTTGTTATACTTTAAAATTAATTTTTAATACAGTTGCTCAAAACGTAGTATTTTTCGTACTACAAATCGTGCCGAAAGTTGGATTTTTCGCACTAGTGCTTTTTACTTATCCCTTTTTTTTTTTAATTTACTGTTGTTTCAAGTCTTAAACATAGAACTAAAGAGGTTGTATATTTATTTAATATTTTTGTGCCGTAAGTCATTTGTCATTAAAACTTATATTTACTTCCAAACGTATTATTTGTTTAAATTGCATAGGTGTTTTATAAAACAACGGGTTACTTTTAAAAATACCAAAATATTTTCCATAAAGTTGGCTGATTGAGTATTAGCAATGACCGGAGGGGAATATTACGCGAGACCGCTGCGTGCCGCGCCACTAAAATAGTAATTTAAATGTGGCTGAATACTAGCAACAGTTGCCATATTGAAAAAAGTCGGGCAAAAATTAGGTTTTTTTAAATACTGTTTTATTTAACTATAGCACAGATTACAGAATATACAGATACACAGTCCCATACAAGAAAATGAGTCCATGCTAAGTTTTTAGCTTCCGCTAGCTATTTTGATTCGTTTATGGTACACTAGATGGCGACTATAACGCAACGTCAAAGTAGGAGGTAGAAAGCTTATTACCCTGCATAGTAACTAGATGGCGTTTTCATTTAACACTAGCTAGATTGATTCGATGAATAGATTTAAACTTAGGCCTGTTGCGTCTTTAAAATTTACGTAGATACATACTTACGTAAAACCACATAGTAAGTTCTGTCACATATCGTGTACGGAAATAAAACCACGTTACTGGTTTTTACTAAACTATTGCTTTTTATTAAATAATGTATGTAAACGATATCAGTTGGGTACACTACCTATCTAGACGGTGTGTGACACAATATTTTACCCTTGTTCTTGAAGTCAAATATCTCAGTAAATTAAAGTTAGGAAGAAGATAATATTTTAGGGCATATATTATATAACAGAAATTTCATATGTTTTAGTACGTACCAATTGTATTATTTAGTTAACTTTTTAAAACATTAGAGTGAACTGTAGCACGCTCACACTCTCATAATGTCGTATTCCTCGTGGAAGAATGGCATAAGTAGAGTTACGTCGAACATGTTTATTGCTCCATTAAATACAGAAAAATATAAACCACATCCTCTCCAATTCTTGTAACTCTATCGACTAAACATTATAGATAGAGTTACAAGAATTGGAGAGAATGTAGGTTATATTTTTATGTATATAATAGAGCAAATAATGTTTTTGGCGTAACTCCACTTATGCCATTCTTCCATGAGTACTGCGATGTGAACTCTGTAGTTCAGTAAGAAATCCGTGGTATTATCAATGACTCTCGACATCACATGGCACTTCTGCCAGTCTCGGTATTTTCAAATTTACGTCTGTGACTATAGCGTGATCAAACAATTACAATTTACCCCTGGACTCGTAACAACTTCGTAATCAGATGGCAAGGTACTGGATATGTATGATAAGCTTGCGACGCCAACATTTTTTGACCTCTGATTTCGAATAGTTGCTAAGAGACCAGAGGTCAAAACATAAAATGGCAGGTCTGTGGACAAAGATTAGTGCATACTCCTGGATCGCCATGAGAAATGTGGGAATTGTGGACTTATTGAAAGAAAACATGTTCACTGCGCAACGGTTTTATTATCACTCTCATTACAAATTCAAATCATCTTTATTTCATAAGTAAGCAAATTACACTTGAAATCGTCGTACTGATTAAAGTCTACTGCTCATTCGTAAGGCAGAGTCCCCCGAGAAGAATGAGCAAGAAACTCTACTCTACTCTTTTAATATACATTTGAATACTTTTAACATTTACAATATTTATTTCAAACATCTTAGATTGAGACTACCAGCAAGAGCTTAACGGGTCACTACCACGGGTTCTTGTCATCCAAGTACGCAGACGCTGTACAATAAAGTAACCTTTGAAGCTTATACATTGCCCCTTAAATGAATTTATGACTTTGTAAAGAAAATTGTCAAGAATAGCTAGTTTATTTTTATTTCTCGTGTTAATGTTGTCTGTCACTATTTTGAATAAAAAAAATACTGTTCTATTAATATCGGCGTAAGTCAATGTCGGCAGCATTACCCCAATGCAAAATGCGGTATGTCATTAAACTGTGAAAGTAGATGAATTCAACCAATCTAGCTGTTTTGGCGTCTGATCTGGCAGATATAATATGCCACACCTCAAGAGCCTGGTCACCGCACTGGCTCGAGGACCATCGCCGAGTGCAGCAAGTTGACAATCAATAAGCGAAACCTTTTTTTAAATGTTCCCGAATGCGGGGCTCAACAATTCATCATTGATTTCCTTATTTATGTTGGAGAATTCTTAATTTGGCTCGTCCTTGAAATGATTTATTTCTTGATTTACAATAATCGTGAATTTTAACTACAAATAATTTGGTTATTAAAAAATCAATATGATTGTAATCATGGTAATCATCTGGGAGGTTTATAATGCACTTAGCACTTTTCATTAAATTTGCCACCAAATCAGTTTTGTGGATCATATTGATGCTGTTATTAAATAAATCAAGCATTTCATTTGCTAAGCAGTACAAAAAATCAGTTGGGGCTTTAAGTGTTGGTGTTGTCAAATTTGAATATGTTTTATTAATCAACAACAATTGCTTCTTATCAGCCAAATCAACTTCATTATTAATCAAAATTCTTTTACACATTGAGCAATCAAATTTATCTATTGTCACTTTGCCTAGCCAGCCAGCAAAATACACAACAGAACAAGTTTCCAGTGTTATTTCTTGGGGTATAACGGTTAGATTACCTTGAGATGTGTACGATTGAACCGGTGGGGAGGAAATAACGGGCAAGGCGACTGCACTTGATGGACCAGCAATTGGGTGTGTCAATGTCGACGATGATGACATTTCAGGTTGTGTATTTTGCAGTTGAGCTTCAGCTGTGTTTAAAAAGTGACTTTGATCAATTTCACAATTTGTATTATCTAATTTGATTAAATTATTTAGTAAATTTGATCGGAACATGGACCTTAAATTTTTTGATGTTGGATTCCTGTTACAACCACCTCGCATTCTATAAATTCCAAACAAATTTTCAATTACATCTTGATTTAATCGATTTGTCATAAGAAATTTGACTTCAGTGCCTTGTGAAAATTCCTCAGTGGCGAGCTGAAGTACAGCGTTAATTGATTGCTGTATGCCTTCAAAACAGGGAGGAAACGTCAATTTTTTCTAATTTTTTTTGGAAATCGTAACTTTTTTCAATTGATTGAACATTTCGTTTCCTTTACTTAACGTTTTATGAACTAAAGAATCTTTGTTTTCAGTGATTGCGCATTTAAATGGATTTCTATCAAATTTACATTTTGAATTTAATGAATCAAACAAATCATTCACATTTCTCACAAAATCAACTGTATTCTTTACGGTGTCACTCTTCAGCTCTCCACTGGCTATCGCCGTCTCCATCGCGGCCGCTACTGATCGACTAAATATTTGTGTGGCTAACTTAACTTTAATTTTTTGGAAACTGTTTGGCTTCAAGTGTACTGGGGTCAATTTTCCCAAAGATCGACTTTTATTACTTTTATCAATATTATAAACCTTGATTATGTCATCAAACGAAATTTCATTGCCATTTAAATCGTAATTATTATCAAGTAAATTGTTTCTTATATTTTTAATCAAATGAGGAACATCATAGATCGAAAATATTTTGCGATTCTCAATAAAAAAAAAGGATCATCTTTTGTTGCCCCCAAGGATTTGATTGCCTTGACGTTGGTTGTTGCTTGATCACATATAATTACTTTTGGCAATAATCCAATCACAAATAATTTATTAATTATGGATTTAATAATTATTATTAACTTTTCAGCAATGACATTCTGATTTGATAAGAAATATACCAGAGGGATTTTCCAATTAATGTAAATCCCTCTGGCAACAAACACCAGTGCATACTTAGCTTCCTTGGAGGAACGCTCACCACCACCAAAATCTTCAAATCCTTCAATCAAATCATATTTTTTTGTATATTCCAAATCAGTCTTGATACTCATTTCATCAAAACATACAGCACAGGCTTTTTCTTTAATTGGTTGATCAGCAAATTTCATTTGAATATTACGAAAAACATCTTCATTAATACCTGCCAGACAATCTGTAGCTTAGAGCCAATTTTGGATTGTAGTGGGAGCAGCTAGGACCAGGCCTCCTTTTAAAAGATATTTATATGTAGCTGGAGACTTATAATATAAAGATAAGCAAAAATTTTTTTCATCTTCATTCCATTGTCTACTTTTATTTTTAAATTGCATGCATGTAAACACTTTCGCCAAATCTCCTTTAAATTTATGTGTTTTTAAGTTGACACAATTTTTTTTCAGTAAATTCTTTTTTAGCCTATTATATTTATTTTTTTGTTTTTTTAATAATTTACTTGAATTTTTTATACTAATTTTTAATTTTTTACACCTTGGTGTATCATTATCAACTGAAGTCCTTTTTCTTCTTCTAGGTGTACTAAAATCTACTGTGGTTTCACTAGGTGACTTGGGTTGAAGCCTTTCTTTTATCATTTTGTTGCTATATAACTTTTTAGGAGTCATTACTTTCAGAGGTGACGAAGTTTGCACTAAAACAGAAAAATAAATCAAACACATTTACTCACTAACTTAACCCACTAGTCTCGGAATAATAACAATGCCTAAATAAAGTATAAATTTTAATATAAGTTAAAATTTTATGAATATGAAAACTTTAGCAGATACCATGGAGAGTGTGCAATGGAATGGCACAATTTAATTTTTCCCTTTCCATCACGGGGGACTAGACATAGGCTTAGGTTCCACACATTCGTTGTGGATATTCCAAAGATTGACACAAAGCGTTACAATTCCACATTTATATAGCGAATGGCTATGGAGTGGAATACCCTTCCCAGAAACTTGTACCCTGAACATTATAACTTGTGCCTTTTGAAGGCGAGAGTGAATTGGCATTATTTAGGTGTGCATGCACTTGCCATCAGGTGAGATAGAGGTCAAATACGCACTTACATATTTATATTAAAAAAAACAATGTATTAAAAATGGTTCATTATCAAATTAATATGTTCATTTTACTTTTGATAGTAACAACAGAAGAAGGCTTTGCTAAAATTCAAGTTATGCGCTGATGCGATGATGATCATCAAGTTATGCGCTGATGATGGAATGATTTCCATCCCATGTAACATCATTTATTATTGAAGTTTCAAGTGAAGTAGAATACAAATTATTTATGTATAAGAATACATATAACTTTTTTATGAATTTTTTTTTCTCAAGTAATTCATCATCATCATGTTCACTCAAGTAATACAGTGTTGGTACTGAAACCAAAAGGTTTACCTTTTGATGTTGATGGAACTGGTGAATGTGACCTGCTGCAACATTCATCATCTTTATAGTGCAAAGGTATTGCAAATTTCGACAGCCTCTTTCTTTGTCCACTTTCATTTTGGATATATTTTTTGTCGAAATGCTCACTACAGAGGTATCTGTTACGGAGTATATTTTCATTGTAATTCATTATGGTCATGTTACCTAAAACAAAAATTAATTCATTATAATGAAATAATAAAATTAAATAAATCTGAAAACCTACATTGAAACCTGCTTTTCAACACTTTTCAATTACATATTTAGCTGGTACATGATATAGAAAGACTTACCGCAATAATTTATCCAAACTTTTAAACGGGCTGGATCGCTTATTGGGAACCGAAACATGGATCTTTGTTTGAATGTGTAATTGCACATAAAATACGAACATTTGACCGGTGACATTTTGTTTTGTTTAAATCGAAAATCAACGAAACCCAGATGATGTTGCAACCGAGATCAGTAAAGTTTTCCGTAGCCAAGTCGTCGTGTATGGTAGATTCGTCAGAGTCCAGATTTCAAAGCAAAATCGTAGTGTATGGGAGATTCGTCGGAGTCCAGATTTCAAGCACTAGTCGTATTTAATTACTTAATAGCATTTAAAATATCCGTGTCAATTCGCAAAATTTCGCTTCCAAAACAAACAAACAAGTAAACAACCGATTGCGCGTTTTGTTCAATTCAATAAAAAAATCAACGTTTTAAAATAATAAATCATTAAATAATCAAAAACGTTTTTAAGTACTAAAACCATTCATATTGTTAGATATTTAATTTAACAACTTTAAAATAAAAAATAAATAAAACAAAATTAAGAAATAAATAAACTGAAGAAACGTTTCAAAATAGAGGAACAAAACGCGAAGGTAGTTTATTATGTTTTTTAATATCAGGGCCATCTAGCGTGACCAGGTCAAAATAAAATGACAATGCATTAGCTAAATGACAATCCATTAGCTAAATCAATAGAGCTGACGGCGCGTATGGGCCATAGATGGCGTTGACTTGATAAACAATAGCTGTGTTAAAGTCTATTAGTTGTGTATTTTTCTTTTAAAAAATGTGTTGATTGAGAGAAAATATTCATTTTTATCATGAAATATTTTAGTTTTTACTTGTAATTACGTAACTACGGCTTAAATTGCCAATTTCGCTTACTTAATATCCAACAGGCTATCCATGGCGGCATCTATGATTATTTTTTTGTACTAAAAATATTTTGTGTGAGTTGGGACCCCATGACTATAGTGTAGTTTTTTCGCATGTATTTAAAAACGTCGTCTGATACACGTGCGGACTTGTCATTTTCACGAGTCTCGAGTTTTGACCCTCGCCTCTGGCTCGGGCCAAGAAGCCTCGGGACTCGTGAATATATTATTATATATTTCGTACGTGCATATATATGTGGGGTGGTGGCTCGAAATAAAAACAAATTCACGGGGAAACT
>NW_020654878.1:7009975-7040814 GCF_003589595.1 Hyposmocoma kahamanoa
TCTCACACATGCTTTCTCGCTCGCACTCCTAGTGTTGCCGTCCTACATATATTTCGTACTTGTATCAAAAATAACTGTTATTCTATTGAAAAAAGTTAAATTAACGTTTTTTTAAGTAGATCTAGATGTAATCTTTAATAGTCGTTGCTGTTCAGTCATTATAAAGAAGCAACACAACAAAAGATGACAACATCTAATATAACTTTTTCTTTAACTCAGGCATAACAAAGACGAAACGCAAACGCAAACTAATTGTAGACGAAGTGAAGAATATATCTGGTGAAGAAATGAAGAACCAGCTTAGCAATACTTCTGACATTGTCACTACATTAGATTTAGCACCGCCAACTCGTCGCCTAATGCACTGGAAAGAGACGGGGGGTGTAGAAAAACTTTTCGCTTTACCCGCTCGCCCTATACCCAGCAGAGTACTGTCTAAGGTAAGCTGTCGAAGTTACGACAATAATTCAAGAGTGTTATTAATGTCCAAAATATTTTATACGTTTCAAGTCTCTACTACTCAAGGAATGTACAACGACAAGAACCAAATCCAGAACTTTTTACTTAAGTTAAGGTCATCGCATCCTATAGTGGTTGCCGAGTCCCTTTCTCGCGCATGTTCATTATCACTCACTTTTAGTAGCAGTAGAGCTCCTTGTAAGAGTTCGTATAGGGAAGCACTGCCACCTTGCCTATTTCTGCCGCCAATCAATAATGCTTACATTACTTCGTTCTGGTTTTGAAGGGTAAGGGTGCTTGTGAAATTACAAGAACATGGGACTTGTCAATTTATGTCTGAGGGTGACAAGCGCAGTCGTATAGCACCTCAGATCTTTTTGATTTCAAGTTTTGAGAGTGCAACTGTTGTAATGTGAGCATTATTGCGTTTCGGTTTTGAAGTTTTGGTCAGTAATATAGCTTCACACGATCGAACGTGGTAGTCTATAATACTTATGTAACTGTATCCAAGTACAAGCATTGTTTCTTATACAGAAGTACCAACGTAACATGACACTCCGAAATGAGGCTGAAGAAGGCGACGATGAGGGCAAGAAGGCTGACGCTCCGGAACCCATGCGCCGCGGCGGACGCAAACGGCGACATGAAGAAGTATGATTTATCCATTTATTGACATAAGTGTCTGTAGAATGACTAGCCACACTCTTCCAGCATGGCAGTTTGCACTTTTCATACTAGGACGATCACGCCCATTAACTTGGCCGTCGATTTTAATGATAACCGCGGCTCAGGGTGTGGAGATCGTTAAACTCAAAATTGAAGTAATCCACGTTATTAAAAATGAAAACAAACGCTTAACTAACCTAACCCGTACCGAGAGTCAGAAACTAGCATTCTGAATAGGAATTTATTTTGTTTATCACAGGTTATACACCCACCGGAAACCCCTGCTCCACACCCACTAGATTTGGAGCCTCCCACACCAGTGCCACAAGAATACGAGCCTTCAGTCGGTAAGTACAATGCTCATTTTCATACATCGCCAGTCTGATGAGAATGACGATAATTGCTTACTAATAATATCAAATAAACTTAAATTTTCACTCCACTCAAGCTTTTGGTTATGGATTTTTTATTTTCATATTTCCTAATTATCCACATTGAAATAAACTAGACTGCTGAAAAAAATTACATAAATCTAACATTTCGGATAATATGAATTAATTCCATTTTATTAATTCTAATTTTAAACACATTTCCATCAAAATTCTGGGTTATAATTCGTTTTCATTAAAATCCAGAGTAGTAAATTATACGATATTTAGCCTCCTATACTGTAGTATAATCACTTTAATAAAACCATTGGTTCCTTATTATGGGCAGTTCCGAATGTAAATGTTTTCTTAAAAAGCCTTAAAATTGGTAATAGAAAATGTGGTAACCATCGCTCCAATCCTGTACATATATACTTGCATCTAACCGCATCCATTGCACCCATCACCGCATCAGAACCGGAGAGAGCTGCTACTCCTGGCTACCCAATGACGCCTCGAGCCGACGACGAAGCACCTCAGACGCCAGGTAAAGGGTTTACACTTCCATTACTAACTTTTTCACCTTTTCATTGCACGAATTGTTTATTACCGTCCTTATCTTAAAGTTGGCCTTACTTCACTGGAAAAGCACTTGACGGTTTTCGGATCACGTTGCTGTGTGTTAAATTCTTGCTTATTAGGTTTTTGCGACATGTACAAATTTTGATCGCATATAGGGTGACTCGTTTATTTATTTTTTTCTTTAGGTGTCATCATTATTATATAGCGCCAATTTTCGCACCTTATGCTTTTTAAAACAGCAATACAAATACAGAATGCAATGAAAAGAATGGTTAGAATGCAGATTGCAGCAAATTCATTCAAATTGCATATTTTCCATTTGCGATGTAATAGGAATGTAGCTCATGTGACTATGGACTTAGTGTTTGATTACGAATATGATTTTCAGGAGGCATGCTCAGTTCTCTGGGACCACCTCTTACGCCAGGTGTGCTAGGACCACTCACACCTGGCACTCTACTACAGGGTGGACTTACACCTGGAGGTTTACAACATGGTTCCATGACGCCAGGTAAGATTTTCAACTATCTTGCCAACATTATTTAGTATTTATATTTACAAAGTTAAATAATTGAAATAAGTGCAGTACCTATCCAAATCAACCGTTATTAATCTCGGTATAGAGTACTAAAAAACGACCTCAAAGTTCGTGGAATTAAATTTATTTGCCAAGTTTTATTGAGATCGGTTACTGGAAAGTGTGCGAAACCGGATTCATTCCCTAGTTTGCCACCCTTAGAGGTGGAATATTTTCTTCAAACTTAAACGAAACCAATACTGAGGTATTCTTTTTCCAACAATAAAAGAATTATCAAAATCGGTTTATAAACGGCGCGTCATTGCGTAACATCCGTACAAAAAAAATTGAGAACCTCCTTTTTTGAAGTCGGTTAATCGGTAACAAAATTAAATAAACTAATAATTCGCTTAGATTATAATATAGTGTTTATGCATAATAAGTTAATGTTTGTGTAATAAATTATAATAGTTGGCCTATACATATAATATAGTCCCACTGCTGGGCACAGGTCTCCTCTCATAATGAGACGGTTTGGACTGTAGTTTTTACTCGGACCCAAATGGAATTGGGAATTTCACACACAATGAAATTGCTTTGTAGATGTATGCAGGTTTCCTTCCGATATTTCCTTCACTGAAAAGCGCATGGTTAAATTTCGAACATTAATTGCGAAACTAGCTGTGCAATACCGGATTCGAACCCACGATCCTCTGCTGGAGAGGCAGCAGGTCAAACCATATTAGGCTACCACGGCTTTTTTGTGTATATAACTTTTTTTATTTTATAATTTTGTTGTATCACACAATCAGTCCTGCAGATTTTGTTTTTTCACCACAGAAGAATTCAATTATTCACTAGCCTGATACGATAATGATTTGTAGTGAGCATTTTATACTGCAGAGTGACCAGTATTTTGTATCTTTATAAAAGACGAGCCCTATACCCCACCTACGGTGGGGCCGGGCTCGGCCTGCGGCGCGTGGTTGTTTTCAGATTACTGGGTGTGCTTATGCTCTTCGGTAGCACAGTGATTAGTACTATGGGCGCTTGATGAGGAGGTTCCATATTCTTATTTGAGCCAATTTATGAAAAAAATATTTTTAAGTTGGTTCTGGTCTGGGTATTGCCTTCAGAATTATCGTCACTCTGGTACTCATAGTACAGGAAATTCCCTAGTTTGGGAACAGAAATTTGAAGTGATTGTCTGGCAATTTTTCCCTAAATACTTCTCTTTTTGGCATAGCTTCCAATAAAAAAGAATATAACAGAGAGACGGTCAAGATACAACAATGCTATTAAGTTGTAAAGTTATTATTTCCACTTCATCAGGAAGTATGCCTTACATTTTGAACAATTGTGAAATCTAGTCCCCGTATACTACCTACGTAAGGTGGTGTACGGACGCGTCGGGCTTCGCCCTCCGCTACACCTCGGCCTACGGCTTCGGCACTTGACTTTAAAAAAATTAACATAGCTCTTTAATGGCGGCCATATTGATAGAGGTCCCCACATGCCGATTTTCAGCTGAAATAGAGCAAATTTCCATGTGCCGCCAAAAAGTTTGTATGGCAGACATATTGAAAAATGGCGAAAAATAAATTTTGACCGCAAATTATTATTAAACACCCATAGACTTCCCCACATGCTGATTTTCTATCGAATTAGAGCAAATTTTCATCTGCTGCAAAAAACATTTCTATGGCAGTCATATTGAAAAGTGGCGACAAACCAATTTTGATCACAAATTATTATCAAGCACTCCCCCCATATGCCAATTTTCAAAGGGATCAGCAATTTTTTTTCTGCCGCCAACGAACGCTTCTATGACGGCCATATTTGAAAATGGCGAAAAACAAATTCGAAACGGCATTTCTAGTGGCCTTCACATGCCAATTTTCAGTCGAATCAGAGCAAATCTTTCGGCAGCTATTTTTAACGAAAAAAACACTTATATGGCAGCCATATTAAAAAATGTCGAAAAGAAATTTTTGACCCAATCAAATTATGATTGGACTCCTAAAGACCTTTGCATGCCAATTTTCAGCCGGATCGAAGCAAGTTTTTCTTCGGGCGCCATTTTGAATTTTTTTTAACCCAGGCAGTTGACTAGTGTTACCCTCTATGACATTCCTTCAAGTACCTCCTACCTATCTCTAATAGTTTCCGTGATCGGAGGCTTTCAAATTTATATGGCGACCATCTTGTTTATTTGAATTTCGAACATTTTTTACTTTCCGCGGAATTTTACCAGGGTGCATCTCATAAAAATGCACAAAATGTATTATAGTTTTTGCAGGCCATTGATCACTAGTTTACAGTTTCCACATTCAGGTCTTATCATATTTGATTCTTTGCCTTGGAGCCTATCCGCGTACAACGGTATAAATATCTTTTTTGTACCATATCGGGAAGTATGCGTTCTATTTTTCTAAGTGAGTCTAAACTTGTAGCTTTAGATATATAATACCTGGATAATACCCACTCTATGTTTATTCGTATCATAACCAAGTCAACTCTTATTAAAAATAAATAAATGTTTTGATGGCTATTCTTTCAGTGGGTCTGCAACATGGTGGTATGACTCCAGCTGGTTTACAACATGGGGAACCTCAAGATCTTGGTTTGGCAGCTAGCGGAATGACGCCGGCGGGTCTTCATCACGGCGGCATGACGCCCGGTCTCGGGTTGGACAGCGGAATGACGCCTGCGGGACTTGTACATGGAGGATTAACACCAGCGGGATTACACCACGGAGGAATGACCCCTGGTCAGTATGCAGTGACGTCAGACGTATCTATAAAGGGATGGCTGCATTCATGCAACCCAAGATAGAAAATGTATAGGTAAGGTTAAGCATACAGTCAAAATACCCGACATGAATGTTAAGCCTGTACGCTAGAGAAGCCCGCTTTAGCGTGACCACGCAATACGTTCCAAAACCAAAGCCATATGTTAAAATTACGTAGTATAAAACTTGTACTGGATATTTGTAATTTTTTAAATGTAACTTTTATTAGTATTTGTAACGATTCTTATAATACAATATATTGTATATAATAATGTACGAGAGTCATGCCAAAAGAAATTAGATTTTCAAAAATTATAAAATTTATTCTTTATCGATTTTTTCAAAGTATTGACCATGAACACGTATACACTTTTCCATTCGTCTAAACCACTCTTCTTTAGACATCTCAGAAATCTCCAAGTTATAAGCAGCCAAGGCATTTTCTTTGCTTTCAAACCACTTGCCTTTTAATTTTTCTTAAATTTTTGGAAAGAGGTAAAAATCACAAGGTGCTAGGTCAGAGGAATATGGCGGGTGCGGCAGGATAGATACATTTTTTGAATGAAAGTAGTCGAGCGTTCTAGCAGAAGTGTGCTTAGCGGCGTTGTCGTGATGCCAGAGGAGGTGCCGGATTCTTGACTTCGGCCGCTTGTCACACCAAGCTGACTACACTTTTGGGGCACAAATTGTTATATATACCATTCGGAGTCAACTGTCCTTTGATCCTCTAGCAGTACAGTAGCTACGTGTCCCGTCATGCTGAAAAATGTGGCGACCATTTGTTTCTGTGTGCACCTCACAGGGGGCTGTCGCTTTGTTGCAGGATCATAGTTATATGACCATGTTTCGTCACCTGTCAATATATCATAAACGTTTTTTTTTCTCGCCAGTGTCGAATTTATCTATCATAAATTTGCACCAATACACGCGACGTTCTTTCTGCTCATCGTTAAGTTTGTGCGGAACCCATCTCGAACAACGCTTATGGGGAGACAGTTATCCGTGAATAATAGTTTGTAATGCTGCTGATTCAATGCCTAGTTCTCGCTCAAGCTCTACATATGTAGGTTGTCGGTTTTCACTAATTGCTTTTTCGACAAATTTAACGTTTTCTTGAGTAACCGCGGTTGGCGGCCGACCTGACTTCGCCTCATCTTCAAAGCTTCCCCGTCGTCTTTTAAATTCAGCAAACCAATTGAAAACTGTAGCTCGTGAACAAGCAGTATCACCAAAAATTGTGGCTAAAAGTTCAAAACATTCTTGCGGATTTAAACCTTTTTTGTATTTATATAAATCATAACACGAAAATCACATCTAGGGAGCTCCATTGTTGCGAACAAAATTCCCGCCAGATTGTCTCCGAAAAATAAAAAATGAATAAAAAAGAATTATATTTAAGACGTCTTCCATTTTCAAATTTATTAGCAAAAACCTGCCTTTACGACGGTGTATAACTTGTCAGTATCAAACAAGTGATTAAAGAGTATCTAAGTTCTTTTGGCATGACCCTCGTAAAGTTTACAAGACAGTAAATAAATCTAAATCATAGACTTGCTAGGAAAAAAGTATACTGAGTGAAACAACACTTTTGCAGGAGGCTTGGACCACGGCGGTATGACACCAGCAGGTCTGCAGCATGGAGGCATGACGCCTGCAGGGCTGGGCCACGGAGGTATGACGCCGGTGGGCCTGACGCATGGCGGAATGACGCCTGCGGGATTACAACATGGTGGCATGACGCCGTCAGGTAAATTTAAATTTTAATACATGAGAGAAAGAGACGATAATAATCATTAAACGTTGTAAAGGCACTTTCAAAAGAGTATAGATAAATTTGTTATTCCCAAGGGTCAATAGGTACTTATTACATACGAATGTGTGAGAATGTACCTTTTATAAAAATTTTAAAGATTTTTTTAATGTGTAAAGCAAAATGATGTTAATATAAGAAATACAAATTTGGTTTTCTAGGTCTACAACACGGCATGCTACAACACAGCATGGAGCAGATGCCGATGATGCCACAGATGGCAGGGCACACGTCGCCGTTGTCACGTGCCTCGCACCACCACCAATCGTCGCAGCAGCATGTGTCCCCCGCCTTACCCTGCGAGCCGCTGTTGCATGGCTTGTTGGACAACTCTGACTACCAGGTAGGTGTTTCAACCTACTAACGTTAAATAATCACCGCACAAAGATCGTACAAGATCAGGGAAAGTTACCTGACGTACTACATGTAGATATATACATCCGTTACCTCTCAAATACGCAACGAGGAATTTCACCTTTTAAGATGAGTAGATGTAATTAGTACGAAACATACTTTCATGTTCAGCATGTTTATTGGTGAGGAGTGTAATTATTAGCTGGAATACGCTTTCCCCTATTGATACAACTCCGATTGCGAACAAACGCGAGCTTATAATAATAGTAATACAAAACGAATGCCGAGCGCGCTTATTTCTTGTTGGATATTTGCAACAAATACAAATTAACTTATTTGAATCTAAGAAAGGGCTACATTTTGACACTTATACGAAATTCAGAATATTTATAGAAGATTGTTTATTTTCAGAGTGGTATGCAAATGACGAATTTAGGATACGACGAGCAACACGGTGGGCACAGTCCACAGCACGATTATGACCTTCCGCTTAGCCATGAACAGGTAAGCAGAATCAACATTTTTACAATAGCAACTGATTCATTTATAGCAGAAACTAATTACCACTGCAACAAAAATAGTAAAAAGCTTTAACTTCTGGGAGATCAAGCACTGAAACAATAATAACAATTAAATTATTGAGGAAACAAGAAAGAAAACCTATTTACTGTAATATATAAGATTTGGTTTTAGCCACTTAGTTCCCCACTCCGCGTACTGTGATTCCATCTACAGAATTCTGTAGCCGTCTATAGCCACAAACTAAACATAATATGCTATTTGTCTCAGATGGAAGAAGGTGAACGCGAAGCAGGCGAGACAGACGAGCAGTTTGAAGAGCGAGTGCTGAACAGGCGAGCGGCGCAGCTGTTCGCAGTCATGAAGCCTAAACTTGCTGAAGGCTTGCAACTCTCCTTCGCCGACCTCGCGCCTAGACACAATAATAGAAAACAGGTAACTATCATTACGTTGTTAATTTTTTTACGAAGCGGCAAACATGGTTCGTGAGATTTAATTGCGATCTTACTGCGATGTGGAATAGTGTAGACATCCACTTGTGGAAATACTGAGTCAGGTAGTGGATAGGCACCAGTGGCGAGGCGTGAACATTTTCCTTGGTAAAGCCGAAGCTTTAACTTTTTAATTAAACAAAAAACACTAACAATTTTTTTTTTCTCGTTAAAAAGGGCACTTGGCGACGTTAAACACAACACTTATAAGACCCAAGATACTAGTTCACTTCATTTCACAGGATAACTTATTCCACACATAAGAAACCCATAGCTTTTAAATTAATTTTATATTTTAAGCTGCCCGTCGCGATACGAGAGTATGTAAACAAACATATGAATGCTAAGTGTTGCTATTTTAATTACCTACGAATTACCATAATCTTCTACATACACTCCTTACGTAGTCCTATTAGAAACAAACACCCAATTAAATATAGATACGTAACACTATTTAACCATATTTTAAATTAATTTGCTATTATAGTAATTTCGTTACATTATTTTAAGAGTTTTACATCTGGCAACGATTCTAAACATTAAAACAAATTAAACTATAACTTGTTGGAATAAGGTTTAAATTTAAGTGTACGCTATTCGACAATTGTACTCAAGTTATTGCGGCTTCTCGGCCGCCATTTCTTTTCTTTATATGTTATAAAGCGTATTTTTGCGAATGTGTTAGTATATTTTGATGGAAACGAGTAGATTTCATGAATGAAATAGAATTTGCCGATCCGCCGGCTTACCTCGCGCTGATTGGTTGAGATGCATCGGGAAAAGTTATTACGCGTTTAATAGTGAATATTTTGAATTCATGTTTTTTAAGTGGTGGGGTGCAACTGGTAATAGGTACGCGGGACATTTTAGGTAAACCGGTGGGAATCGAGTTATATGGACGCCTCGCCACTGATAGGCACTCAGGCGGGGAACATACAAGAGTTTCAAATCATTAAACTCCGTTTCACCTATCTTCTACAACATCTTACAACAATCTACCGCTACTTCAGATTTTTGAAACCTGTTCGCGGTGTACTTGAATCCTATCATCCGTTATGATATGAGGTGTAACATCGGGTGGTTTTCAATTTAATACGAGATATTATATACCCCTCCATTAAGTCCTCGCTGACGTTTTATGAATTATTGTTAACGATTGTGTATTTCCTTCAGGTGGCGCAAAAATTCTACAGTTTACTTGTACTCAAGAAATATCAAGTGCTAAAGCTCCAACAAACAGAAACTTATGGACCTATCCTTATTTCAAAAGGCAATCAGTTTGAAACTGAGGCCATCTAAGATAACAATTGTATTTATACTTTGTTAAATAAAGCAAATATCAAAAGTAAAATAGTTCATAGAAGAGTATAAAGCTTAGGTGTAAAATTGTGGAACTTTGGGAAAGGGTTGAGCCAAATATATTGTGTAAGTTGTACCTTTTGACTCGAGTTCACGAAAGCGTATAATGTAATGATTGGACCAAATAAATATTACAAAAATTAAGAATAATTAATTGATCTCATAACAATCTGATTGAAGTTTTAATGTGACAGAGCTATTGTAAGTATATTATATTCGTAAACTCGAGTCTTGAGTGAAAGTGCAGTTAGTGTTTGGAAATCATGTTTGAACCTAAATAGCAAATGCCTTATTTTGTTTTGCTATGGGATAAGTAAAATTATTGTAAAGATGTTTACAAATCGTTTTTCTAGCTTATCAGTGGAATAGTACTATACTAATTACCTAGGTTATTATGTTACATAATATTTTTGTCCAAATTGTGTGCTGGAGTTTTCATAGACATTTGTATGATTTTTATTTGTAAAGGACGTCCCAAAATTTACGCATGTGATTTTGATTGAAAACACAGGTTTACAATTAAAATTTCTAATTTCTTTATTGATCCATGAAGTACATGGTATAGGGTTATGTGTGGTAAAGCATGTCGGGTAAATGGCCGCCATGACTTTGCTGGCACATTCGCACTCTTTTTATAAAATTTTCGATGACCATTTTGCATAACTGTAGTTGAATGTGCTGATATAGCGCTCAATTTTCATCTTCAAGTGTAAGGTCATGGGCTTGTTAACATAAATCTTCGATTTCAAAGTAACCTCAAAGAAAAATGTGGATGACATGAAGTTTTAACAAGACGGTGCCATGTGCCATACAGCACGAGAAACAATGCAATTACTCCACGAGTCATTTTCTGGCCGTGTAATTTCCCGTTTTGGCAATCAGAAGTGGCCGCCCAGATCATGACTTTTTCTTTGGGGTATTTTGAAATTGAAGGTATATGCCAACAAACCCACGACCACCCACCGCCTTGAAGAAGGAAATTGAGCGCTGTATCAACGAGATTCAGCCACAATTATGCAAAACGGTCATCTAAAATTTCATGAAGTGTGTGAAATGTGCCGGCAAAGCCGTGGAGGTCATTTACCCGACACGCTTTACCATACATAACCCTATACCATGTACTTCACGGATCAATAAAAAAATTTCAATTTTTAGTTATAAACCTGTGCTTTCTATCAAAATCAAAACTTTTTGCGTGAATTTTGGGACACCCAATATGCCTTCTCAAAGAAGTGTAGATAGATCCACTGTTTTGTGTAGTAGCATCTCATAGTAGCATTAATTTTTGTAGTTGTGTGCCGCTTCACATTCATGGTCTTGGATGTGTTTGTGTGTGAATGTGCGAGATGTATAATAGAATATATTTGCGAAAGATATTTTTTACGGACAAATGATTTGGAAGATTTTAATTAATACTATCGATTTAAAACATAGGGTACAATTAGAACTATAACACCAAATAGGTAATTAAAGGGCCCCTTATATGAATAATTAATGCAGTTTTTACATTTCTTTGAGAACAGCATTTATATTTGTACGGTACTATATATCGCAAAGTGAATGCAACCCTACTATTATTGCGGATTGGATTCATTTTGATTGAGACTTTAATTTGAAATTGACATTTCTGCATTGTGAATGCCTTTAACATTTGGTAAATTAGAAAGTATCACTAGACATTTTGTAAAACCAATCGAAGGGTCTACCTCTGTTGTTAATTAAAGAACTTAATTCGGAGGTAGTAGCTGAGATGCCTACCATTAACTACATATTTGCAATAAAACTTGTTGATATTAAATTATTTGCTGGTTTATTTTTTTGTTTTATATAGGCGCGTGTCTTATTCCAGCGGCGGCGGCGTGATCATGTTAGAGTTTTTGAAATTTGACTAGTCAGGTAAAAAGTCGCTATTTAATCGATTCTAGTCCCAAAAAACAGATTTAGTCGGTCCGCCGCTCAAAGTTATAAGGGTGTATTATTTATTACAATTGTGAATAAGTTTACTCCTGCGGCATCATTTTTGAATCTCATAACCTTCTCTAAAGTTTTTGATCTCCAAATTAAGATCTGATTGCACCCAAAAAAAGTAGTGAATTAATAGTTCTAGTCGCGAAATGTTACAATTATATAGACGACGACAGGCCTATATATACAGGCCTTATTCCAGCGTGACCATGGTTGAGTTTTTGAAAGACCAGCCACATAAAAAGTGGCTGTTTAGTCTGTTCTAGTCGTAAAAAACTAGATATAGTCGATCCGCCGTTCAAAAGTTATAAGGGTGTTTTACTGTACACTTTAAATTTTGCATAATGTACAGAATTTGTAATTTATTTTAAATACAAGGTATTTGAAGGTTTAAATAATGTTTAGTTTTTAATACAAGGAAATTAGCAAAAAAAAATACTGTTATTTTTCCTTAATGGCATTAGAATTTATCGATTGTCATGATATTTGTTAGCGTGTGTATGTCGTGTAAGACGTCGGATGCGCGTGGAGTACAGTCGCGTACGACTACTGATCTGAATAATCAAATAATGAATGTATGACTTAATTGAATAAACGTTGACTATTATAACTTTTAGCGCAAGTCATTTTCAATTACAAATAATTGTTAGGGTTAATTTTGACTATAAAAAATCAGTAGATGTTGGTGAAATTATAGGCGTATGGGACTTGTCGATTTATGTCTCGAGAGGTGACGGGCGCAGTGACAGTGCCACTCAGATCTATGCGACATAAAGCTCTGAGTGGCACTACAACTGTTATGGACAGGCATGTAGCTTACCATCAGGCGCACGACTTGTCCGTCCCGTCATTTGATATTATAAAAAATAGATATTTAAAATATTTATTCTCTATCAATTCAAATTTATTTTAATCACCACGAACACGAACACTCAATATATATTGAGTGATTTCGCAACGAACATTTGGAGCGATGGACTTCCTTAGATATACTTTTATGTGTACGATTTTTCTACGTAAATTCACCAATCAATGAAAATAATTGAATATATCCAATATCTTCTAAACACAGGAGCGACTAATTCTAAAATTTCGCGACTAGAACCGACTAATTCACGACTTTTTCTGGATGTAATCAGATCTAAGCTAGGAGCTGTTTCTCGAGATTAAAAAATGGTGCCGCCGGAATAAGCTTATTTCAGCGTGGGCAGTAAAACATCTTAATAATTTCAAAACGGCGTAACGACTAAATTCAGTTTTTTACGACAAAAACTGAATAAATCACGACTTTTTTTAGGGTAATCAGATCTAAGCCAGGTGTTGTGATTCTCGAGATTGAGAAATGGTGCCGCTGGAATAAGCTTATTCCAGGGTGGACAGTAAAACACCCTTATAAGTTTTAAACAGCGGACCGACTAAATCTAGTTTTTTGCGACTAGAACCGACTAATTGGAGACTTTACCATGGTCACGCTGGAATAAGGCACGCCTTAAGCAATATTGACGACGTGCTCTGAAATGATGACCTGAATTATATTTTTACCTGGTGTTTTACTAAGAGCTTAGTTCTAAATGCAACGAAAGCATATTATTTGATATATACATATCTATAGAAGGGTATGGCGAAGCCCTTGCAGTGTCTTTGGTCATTTTTAGCTTGAAAGAGTGGCACGAAAGCAAGCAAGCTTCCCTCTTATTGGGTTCCTTTGATCTCTCCAATTGGATCTCGGATTTATTGAGTGAACGTTAAATTCGAGTAGTCTTTCGAACATCGGGCGATAGCGAGTATCTCAGTTTTTTTTATGATATCAAGTGACGGGGTGAACATGTCGTGCGCCTTTCACTTCTGTAATAAGACTGCGGTTGATATTCAAAATTTGCCATTTACAAGGTTTAAAATCCCTTGTTCGGTAGAGGACAAATTCTGGATTCGATAGATTCGTGATTTGGCACATAACTCTAGTGAAACAAAAACTTTATGTTTATGTTATCCGTGGTAGTGACCCATTTAGCTTTTGCAAGTAATCTCAATCTACGATGTTTGAAATAAATTGTACCTAAATGTATATTTAAAGGAGCAACCAGACTAGACACAGATTAGAGTTTCTTGCGCATTCCTCTCAGGGCCTTGAGAATGAGCAGTAGAGTTTAATTAATATGACGATTTCAATGTCAAAGCGATTTTAAATTAGATTTTTTTGAAAATTCTGCGTTAGTTACCCTGTGACGTAAGTTGACAAGTCTCATGTGCCTGTAATTTCAAAGGCAGATTTACCATTCAAAACCGAAACGCTGCAATGCTCACATTACTGCTTGGTGGTAGAAATAGGTATGGTGGCTGGACTTCCCTAAACGAACTCTTTCACAATGAGTTTTACTGTCCGCAATTTTTTTTCTGCAGCATATCGACCATGGACCAATAATTCAAGAGGACTGCTAATCTCCATACTACAGATCGTAACTCTGAAAAAGGTCAAAATGCGTTTCTATCTAGATGGCGCTGGATATATAGCAGTTTATATTATGTAAATGGTCGGGGATATCGATAAATTCCCCTTTTTTCCCTTTTAATAGTATTCAAATATCGGTAGTAGGTGTGTGGTACCATATCCGATAGGAAGTAATATAAAGACGACTCCACATGTTTGCCAAACAGTGGTAAGGTTGTACAAGTATTGGTTTGCACAAGCTTGCATGTGTTTGCCGTCGTCGATCCGGTCTAATATCATTTTTGTGCACAAATCAAAGGCAACTGCAGTAAGCACTTGCCATACATCTATCTATACGTTTGTACCAGGGTTGTTGCTGATGCAGGTTCTGTACACATCAGCAGATGCGGATTTCTTGACCAACAGATGCTTATTTCATTATTTAAAAAAAAGGACAGACCCTTTTTTAATCTACATGAAAAAGCTTTTTTAAAGATTTCTATATATTCCGATTCCGGGAGATTTAATAAAATAATTGACCAGCCATTCTGATATCAGGATGACTGGTGGCCACTTTGTTAAGCATGAAGGGAGCCCAGTGGCGAATTTGTAGTTTTGGCCGCCCTAGGCTCCAGGCCATGTAGTCAGTACTGTCATCCGTTCAGTAGTTTTTGACTTTATCGCGATCAGACACAGACGTATAGTGATTATACATTACATATCTATATTTTACACATAAAATCTACAAAGTGAATTATTTATTAAGTGATTATACGATGCGGTGCAGTGCGGCCCGCCATAATGAGCGTGAGCCTTTAGAATATTTAGGTCCTTTTGAGTTATTTCTTGTTAACAGTGAATTTATTTCACGATTGGCTGCCCTAGGCCCGGGCCTACTAGACCTTGGTGCAAATTCTCTACAAAGGGAGCAGATTTGCCAGGAGTATACTATATTACCAATAATTGCTACCTATTTGCTATTATTTACTACTTTCACGAATTAAAGGTCTAAGCTTCTTATCTACATTAGTTAAAAAAAAAACCGATTGAAAATTTTACGCAGAAGTTCCTGATTAAATTAAAAAAGTAAAAGTTTTTAGTGCTTTATTGCCATAATATAAAGAGCAGGCGTTGGCACTACTTCCTAAATCGATTTCAAACGCTTGCATTTTTTTGCTAATGTAGATAGGACGTGTATAACTTTAATTCGTGAAAGTAGCAAATAGGTAGCAATTATTGGTAATACATACTTCTGGAAAATCTGCTCCCTTCATGCTGAACGAAGTGGCGACCAGCCACCCTGACGTTAAAATGGCTGGTCAATTATTTTTTTTAATTTCTCAGAATATATCAAAGGTAGCAATTGTGTAGAAAAGGTAGCAATTACACTTAGTGCCAGATGCGACCAGCCGTCCTGACGGAATGCGGATACTGTAATTTTTACGAATACCGATTATCGCAAGAACCCTGGTTTAGATCTGTCGAAAAACGCGCTCTACTTTGTACTGCTGTTTTATTTTTAAAAACGAATGATTGGTCGAATGAGGATGTTTTAATATTTCTGGAGTACTTGTTACCTAACAGAACCCTGCATTTGGAACCCGAAAGATAAGTACCATAACGAGAGGTAGGAGTGAATATTCAAATAATCAGTGGACGAACCAAATAATAACTTTGATTTCTTTAAGGCAGTTTAAGGCAAGGAAGACGAACGTAATAGCAGACACAAATTTGGCGTCTATGGCGGACACTTAATCTGGAACAATTCATTCAAGTGTGCGATGCTTAGGAAAATATAGATACCTATTGTTTCAGAGTACTTATTGGGAGTTTTTCCGTCCTCTGCCGGTCCGGCCACAGAGGATCACACACGTGTATAGATGTTTAGTATTCACAAAATAGTTCTAATAGTTCCATCCATGTTATGTGTTGGAGACATGAGTATTATCAAAATTTTACTTGATCCACTAATGGAACCA
This sequence comes from Hyposmocoma kahamanoa, assembly GCF_003589595.1. Taxonomy (NCBI): domain Eukaryota; kingdom Metazoa; phylum Arthropoda; class Insecta; order Lepidoptera; family Cosmopterigidae; genus Hyposmocoma; species Hyposmocoma kahamanoa. Next base: position 7,026,264 of record NW_020654878.1, read on the forward strand.
AAAGGCCGAAAGATTAACAATATCAGGCATATGGATTCCGCTTTGACATTTTTGTGCTATTCAAGGAAATAAAAGCCGTTATTATGGATGACTGGGCAAAAAGGATAATAAAATAATAATTAAATGATAAAGTTATTTGGTTTGTATTATTTAATCGCCCTAAAAATGTACAATACAGATGCCGACATTCTCGAACAGGATAACGCGCACTCTATAAAAATCGAAGATAATATCCACACGCAAATACATGTTAATAACTGGCTTTAATAAAATATCATCTCCGATTTTTAACCATTGCTGATTGATCTGAAATATTAATGCATAACATGGTTTAGATAAGTCTAAGTCAGGAACAGAAATAACTGTAGCATTCAAATAATGTTTACGTACAACATTTTATTTTCAGATGTTTTTTTATACTACATAATTAAATAATAGCATTCCTGATGACGCACACTGTGAGTTAACACATTTACACATCAGTCCTTGCATCACTATGAAGGTGAGGTTTCCAAATTTTCAATCATTCGATTCCATGGCCGTCCACTCCCAATAGTATTCACTGAAACCTCAATGTGTGGGATGGCAGTAGTGTTCTTATAAGTAAGTAGTTTAGAAAGCAAACAACAACAAGAAGGCCATCATAAGACAGAAAAGACCCATGGCCTCAGACAGGGCGAAACCCAAGATGGCGTATGAGAACAACTGCTGCTTGAGGGAGGGGTTCCTGGCATAACCGATGATGAGTGACCCAAACACCGTTCCAATTCCAGCTCCTGAAAGGGTAAATGACCAATTAGTTTTGTCATCCAAATGATGTCTTCTTTGATTTACAATTAAGTGCTATTAATTTTCATACACTTTCCTAAAAGTTTAAATTGTTTTTTAAGTTGCAATCAATCAGAGACAATGAATTGTGTGTAACATGATATTTCAAACTTTAGTCATATAAAAGGGACAATTATACATTATTAACCATAGAACAACTACACAACAAACTAACTAAATGTAAAAAGAAGCCACCTCACCTTTTTATTTCAAAAGTATCCTTGAAAAACATAAAAATGGGACCAAGATATAAAAAAAAAAATTGCACACAATAGCATGCTTTTCTAAAAAAGTCAGCCTTTTTCAGTTGCATTTATACACTGTACATAAAAGTTCGTCTTAAAAAATAGATCTAAAGGGCGAACAGCATCAAGAACGCAATCATTAAACAAAACAAGCCCATAGCTTCAGAGAGTGCAAATCCCAATATCGCATAAGAGAATATTTGTTGTTTTAGGGAGGGATTACGTGCATAGCCAATTATTAAGCATCCAAACACCACTCCAATACCAATACCTGTAGACAGATTAGTTTGAATATAAGCTGATGAAAGATTAGCAAATCAAAAGGGTTAAATTAAGTGATGGTAAGAACAAAAGGATATTAATTTTGAACCTTTAAGCTGTTAATTTCTGTTGAAAAAAATAAAGAGGAAATTATATCACCAAGACTTAGTTATGCAATCATTGCATTAACGTGAATAAGTACAATGCCTGTTAATTACAGGTTAAGAGTTTTGTTTCAAGTTAGAGGTTCAAATTTAAAAACTATGATAATTTGTGAATAAAATAGCATAAAACAGTAACAAACAAAAGACGTTCCAAGACAACATTAAACACAAAGCTAAAAAATTACGAACAAGAGACAGTTACATACCGGAACCTGCAACTCCTACTGTAGCAGCACCAGCACCAATAAATTTAGCAGCAGAGTCAATGTCTTTTGACACAGTGGTGGTCTGGAATGACCTCACTGCGGACAGTTGAGCTGGTGCAATGGGTACAATCTGTTTTTGTGTGGGAACAGCCGCTAGTGGTCGTATGAGAGCCGTGTTGTTGAAAACCTGGAATAATTTATACATGTTATCAGGGCTGGTGCATTTATAATTCAAAGTTTGGTAATATCATAAATTCATACTCATCACGGTTTACAACTATTGTCTTTTACAGTTACACTCTTTAGGTGAGACAATGGTGAGAAAATGGACTTCTGCTGTTGGACTTGATGGTAACTTAAAATCAATCTTTATGCAGTGCCTTTGAGGATGATTTCGATAGCTTAGAAAGTAACCTATACTAAAGGCGGGCTAAAGGCTGTAGGTTGGTTACAATTGGAAGTACTATTAGCAGACTTATGTAACTTCTTGCACTAATTTGCCCTTTGGTTCAGGTTATATGGAAGTACAGAGTAGTAAAGGTTTCTTATTAGACTACAATACAAACATTTTAGTGCTAAAACAGGACAACATGATCCAGTTATGTAATTACACAATCAGTGCAAAATCGTGACAAAATCTAGCTTTGTCAATAAAAATAAAGTTTATAGTCTGTTAGATTCAATCAAAAACCGGTGAATAACCTACAGTACCTAGTAATAAAATTTAACACAAGGTCACTTGGGTAAAATTGTCATTATGATTATATGACCTGAAGGACAACTGATAACAATTTAAATAGGAAAATTATAGGAATAATCAAAGGTAAAGCAAGGAAAATCAAGGTACTTACAGCAGACCTGGCTGCAGGGGCAATCAGTCGGGCAGCGGACAGCATCTTTGTATTTAATGAAGGTGCGGCTCGTGACAACTGCAAGAAACCGATCACTGAATAAATATCTGTTAGTGCTGCTGTTCAGGCTGGCTACTACGAGTGCTACTGAGGATTAACTTGACGTTTGACCAGCGACCGCAGAACGTTACGTAATTTACGCGACTACGTAACGAAGACAGAGACCGCCTCTATAACAATCTTGTGTCAAAATCTTTCTAACACATTTTCACCGAACATGTACATTTTGTGAACACTAAACGTGTATTACCGCTAGACGAAAAAAAGACGACGGAAAATGGCCGATTCGGCACTTATACTTTTGATAGACGTTCTACTGACAACTTACGTTCTCACAAAAAAATACTGACACTGTCACCCACTATATTTTCTGGCGAACGAATATTTTCACTTTTAACAAGGCGATGGATTGTATTCTTCTCACTTTTTCACGATTTTATTCTATTCACTATTTTTCCGCACTTACCAAAGAACACCGAGAAGGAGGAGACCGGCCTTTGGAATGTTCAATTTCTGAGTGTAAAAATGAAACAGACTATAAATTCTGCTTTCCTATTGGTCTATCAGAGACAAGTACAATCGGAATAGCCAACTTAAAAATCAATATGAGCAAATGACAGCAACCTACAGTACTATTATTTTCAATTTCAGATATTATGGTACAATTAATTTGAAAAGTATTTTTTAAAGTTTTTTATAGTTTGTTATTATTGTTTGCTAATACTTCTTAGCCTTTGAGGCGGTTTTGTTGAAATAAAATTGAACAATTTCTTTGATTGTCATAGATATGTACTTGACTAGTGCGTTACCCTCCGCTAGCAATGGCCGTCTTCATGATAAACATATGTAAATTTAATGGCTGTGGGATCACATTTCCAAGGCTAGCGGATTTAATTGAACATATTGAAGACGTGCATATCGGTAAGCATTAAAGATTCATTTCAGTTTCATGTTGCAATGGCTAATTTACATGTGAAATATTACTCATGATCTACCCCATTACGTCTTATCAATGCGTCAATGTTGTCACCATTGGCAATTATTTTTAGATGGAAATGGAAATATTGCGGGATTTTTTGTAATAACATGGTTAGCATAAAAATAAACTGTAATTTATTTTTGTAGATTGCGATGTTCGTAACGTAAGCTTTATGTATGACGATTTAGAACCAGCGAAAAAGATTATATGTAAACAAACATATTATCGGAAGTGCAATGTCGCGATACTTTATATGGCTTTAATTCGCTCTTTTTATTTCAGATTATGATCCAGCAGTAATAGAACAAAAAGAAGCATCACAGCCAGCATGTATCCCTTTAAGTTACGTGCTAAAGTTTTTCACGGAGGCGTCTCGGCGGGAATTTCAAAATATGCCTCCTGTACCAGACGTACGTCGTCGTCTGCTTTCCGTGCCCAAGACTCCTTCAGTTCGCAGTAGCACTCCTACTGGTAATCCCAGTTTAAATGTCCTCATTGCGATTATAATGCATCGCTGATCATAATGACTCATTTCATTACTCATTACGAATATCCCATATAATATAAATTATTAAGATAAACTTTTCATTCATTACCACGGTTACGGTGTTCTGACACGACATGACAAAAACATTCGATAATGCAAATATTATGGAATATCACTACATTTCTTTAAACTTGAATTATAACCTTATACATAAACTCAGACACAACAGAGATAGGGATATTACCCTTACTTTCTGTAACGCCCTGTAAACTGTTTAAACTTTTAATTGCAGTTGAAAACTGATGATCATGGCCCTCTAAAAATATGTCCCAGTTCGCTAGCTACAATGACGAAGAATTTATTATGTGATTCATCACCTTTCGGATGGATCGGAATGGTTAATTTCCATCGCAGTGGCATAGTTATGTTTAGACTTATTAGGGGTACAGTAGGGGCGTAAATGCTATTCACAAAACAAAAAAGTACCTGAATGCATTTTTGACTTTTTATATAATAATAGGGTATTGGCTTGCATCACATCAAGCCAGACATGTTCATGTTAGGTGGGAAGTCAAATAGCTAGGTACGTTTAATTTTATATTGTGATATTAAAAGGATGTGTTTAAGGGTGGGAACACCACATAAGCTTGCCTCTTGTCGGTCTCCTCTGTCTGTTCTTGTTTGTAGTGGGTTTGTAACTTTGCAGGTAGTGAGATGGAGGACGATGAATTGATGAGCCCCTCTGAGGATAGCAACGACTCATGGACAACTGTGGAGGAGTACAGCTCAGAGTACATAATGCGATATGGTGTTAAGTATGTATTTTCACTTGCTCAAACACATTTAAAAAAAGTAACAGAAACTTCCCATACTGTATAATTTTTTCTGACTTTATTTCCATCTTCTGGACTTGTTCTCTGTTTTCTTTATTAATTTTATATCTATTATACCTATCTCCTATTGAAACCTATGATGAAAATCCATATAATTTTCCAACCAAATGCATTATGAGAAAGGAATACAATATGAGTACCAATAGATCAGAATACAATAGTAACCATTTACCAACAATAAAAAGTGTAGAATACCTCCCTCTGAAATGCCGATATTATTAAAAATTGATAGCTAAAATCAAAACATATGTCAGATGTAGATATTACCCACTCTATGTGTATAATTTCCCGAAGTGCAGGTGCTATTCCGATTTCTGGTTGTGATAATAAAAATTATATTCAATAATAGGATATCATGAGACGCATGTGAAGACTGTGGCCAAGTTTCGCATCTTTTTAGCTTTTCTCATCTCAAGAATGCATTCTGCTATTGATTGACAGAATGAACACAGCGGCATCGTCTGGCGCCGTGGGGCATGCAGCACAAGAGAAACCTTTCGCCTGCCCAGTGCCGGGCTGCAAAAAACGCTACAAGAACGTCAATGGCATCAAGTACCACTCCAAGAACGGCCATAAGAAGGATGGCAGGTGAGCACAAGCAATTGTATATTTTAAGCAGATTTTAATTTAGTATTTTATTTAGAAACGTCCGTCGCCAACTAAATATGAATGTGTAATATTATTTATATAATCAGTAATTAATAAATTAAATAGGCAAAAAATCGGTCTTTTCACCGTGACGTATTTATATGGCATTCAATAAACGAAATATTTTACTAAATGTGTGTAATATAGACGATAATAATTTAAGTGTGTGATTAACAGTGGCGAGGCGTCCATATAACTCGACTCCACTGGCTTGCCTCAAAATTTTCCACTTATTATCATAGGACTACTAAACAGCGCGCAGAGTGTTGGGGACACTTCGGGACAGTTACTTCAGCTGTAGCAAGCGCAAGTCCGGTCGTGTATGGAGTACTGTTGTCACTTATGGGATGGCTTTGCTACATACCAACTGGGAAAAGTAGTTTTTGTAAAAGTAGGTGCTTTTTGTTTGGCTCCGGGTTTACTAACGACAATTTTCACGCCTCACCACTGGTGATTAATTAATATAATGTGTTGATTAATTATATATACGTTCCATTTGGATGGATGTTCTTTAAATAAAATAAAAAACATTTATTTCGTCACAAAATGCCATAAATTACAATATTAACCAGACCAGTACAAAATACAGTCAAGTGATGAGAACAAAAAAGAGAAAGACATGAGTCTGATGAGACATGACATGAGAAAGAGCTGATGACAGCACTGCTGATTTTCAGTCTTCATCTGTACCTATTTGCTTGGTGCACCAGTCTGGTGTGCGGAGTGTACACCAACTGTTACCTTCGCGGAAGTAGCTGCCAATCTATCTTTTTATATGATTAACTTTCTTATAGAAGATACTCAATGTTGCCAACTCCTGACCAATGTAATAAAAAATTCGTCCCTGGGCCTAAGAAACGGCTGACTGCCCAAGAATATTTCTGGAAGAAATGGGTACTTATTTTTCAGATTAGTATTTAGTGTTCATTAGTAGGTAGCAGTATAGCTGCGTAGTTAGATTTTTGCAGCTTCTGTAATGTAATAATCTACTACTAAAATACAACTAGATTTGGTATATGTTAGTGTTCAGACTTGTTTGTTAGTTTCTTGATGTTAATATTTTAGATTTGTCTAGAAGTTACGATTAGTCGCCAACAATTGGGTATTTTGATTATCTGAAAGATTTTATTTAATTTTTCACGGCAACATCAACACCACGTCGCAATATTTTTTTACCATCACTATTTAACAGCCAAGTATGTCGTGTAAAAAGATGCTTTTAATTATTATGGGCTGTCGTAATTATTACGTGCACTGTATCTAAACAAAATAAAAACTTTCTCGTACAATCCTAACTGTACATTTGATTTTCACGTTAGATTATCGCGGTAGAAAATATCGTGACGTGCTGTTACGCTGCGAAATACGTACGGTGATGGTTTTATTGTCTTTTCAGGGTAAAAAAGGCTTACAAATGCCAATGCGGCAAAAGCTACAAAACGGCCCAAGGGCTTAAGAGCCACTCCATCTCGCAGCACTTTACCACCAGCTGCCCTCCGGCGCCGGCCGCGCCCCCCGCACCTCCCGCGTCACACACGCCGTCGCCGAAGCCGCCTGGTCTTGTCGTCACCGCTTCCCCCGCGCGTTCGCTTAACATTCTCGAGTCCACCGATGGTAACAAGCTAGTCCGTATATACGACTCCGTCAAATACAAGGAACTTCCCACCTTCACTATTCCCAAGCACAGCATGTCCAATCTAAACATAGTATCCGGCCACGGACAACTGGTGCGGCACTCCAGCCTCTTCACTCCTACCTCCACTCCGGGCTCTAGCCCCGTAGACAAGTTGAAGTTCGAGCGGTCCCCACGTGTGACTGTCCAGAACGCTCAGCCATTGCCACATCTAACATCTTCGTACGCCAACGATATCTCGAAGTGATGTACTTTGTTTGCGGAGGGTAAGCCTATCGAATTTATTAATTGTAAGTAAGGGAAGTTCCTAAGCAAAAAACGTGAAAAAAGCGAATGTTCTTAAAGCACCAGTTACGTTTGTGTCGCTATTATTGCGATATTTTTAATTGGCATCACGCGACGATTTAGATGTCATCAATTATTGACTAAGACGGATGCAATGGGTTTTGCATTAATTTATGTGGATTAGTCGATGGCTGCCTAAAATGGTAATGCAGCTCGCACTTATTTATTTCATTTATTTAAAGTTGATTATTTCAAGATATGTAGGCAATGTTGATTTGTTTGTTTCAATTTTAATCAATTAGTTTTTTCAGAAGTTTATTAGTAGGAGTCTTCCTACACAAGAGACCTGACAACAAAAGAAAAGATAGGTGTTGTTTTATTCATTTTGGTCAGGTTCATTGATGTCAATTTATGTGGCATATTTGTCGATATGTACGCCTGCCAGGTGGGTAAAGGCTAATGTTAAATGTTTTAATTGGCTTCCTTTCCGTAAAACATCACGAGTAAAACAGTCATTATACTTAAGGCACAACTTTATGTTCCATTATTTAGTTACATTTTGCAGCTAATAAATATTCGCCAAATATTAATATTATGACAGTAATTATAAATTTATGCTCGTGCCATTACTATTAATTCTGTACTTAATTTGTTTTTAATTATGTTTGCTTCACAGACTAAAAATTGTTCATTTTGAAAATAAGGATTTTTACAAATAAGATAAAATTAACAAAAAAAGGCATTTCATCTAAATATCATTGAAGCTAGGCTAAAAAAATATACTCGTAAATGTGATAATAATGTTAAAAAAGAAGTAAAAAAAATGCTTTTAAGCGTAGCGTTTAAGGCTGACTTGATTAATTTGATTTTATTGATGTTTGTGATACAATATCGTAATCGGGTATCATAACCGTACCCTTTCGATTTTATGTCATTGGGTATACAATTAGGTAGTATGGTTGCTGGTCATCTAATGTGTAAGTGTTCGTTAATCCCGTCACAAAACTTGGTACTTATCCAATCATTTTTATAATACTGCGAATGTCTGATAAAAATAATTTATCTGACTCTTAATAACATCATGGACCAATAATTCAAGACAGCGTAGTCGGGTATTTAGTAAATATTGATACACCAAATGTCACAAACGTAAACCAAATAACTATTTTTGTAGCTTTTTTGTTTTACATTGCCAAGCGGCAATTTATCAAAGCTGTTTTAATTTCTAGTGATACAAACAAATCTCAACAAAAAATATGGCGCTTATTTTATAGATTTTTATTGATATGATTTATACTTTTATTTTGTTTCGGACTGGCTAAGCATTTCTCGAGCGTTTATTTATAAATTACTTTGTAACATAATGCCATCTATTGATACGCATGTTTGTTAAAGTTCTGAAAATAATTTTAGCTCATGGTCAATATTTGAATAATATTACAAGGTAAAGAATTGACCATTATATTGTATCGCATATTATTAGAGGAATTACTTGATAACCACGGCCATTTAAATAAATATAAACTACTTCAGGGCTAGTGATCAGCGCCATCTGGATTTAAAACGAGATTTTGAGTTACGATCTGTAGTATAGAGATTAGCAATTCTTTTGAGTTATTAGTCCATGATAATATCAAGATATCTAAGAGCTTATGTTAGGAATAATTTCTCGTTTCGCACACGTCTTGAGTATAAATTGAAATATAATGTAGGAGAGAACTTTAGAAGCTGAGGTGCTATAAACACAAGGGAGTCGCAATCGCTGAGTAGGTATAGATACTAGTGATGAAAATATTTCTAACAACATAGATTGTAGTGGGATAGGGTGCTTAATGGGCAAAAGTGTGATATATGGATTTAAAGAACTACGTTATAGTGAGAACCAGAGATAATAATATCAAATTTGTTGTTATGCGTCGGCTTTTAAAATCTAAAAGAAATATTTGTAATGGGAACTTTGTGATTCAAGTTTCGAGGCTGTTAGCTAGGTGGTATTTATCTGCAAAGCAAGATGGCGCCTGACGGATAGGTATTTAAAGTAAAGAGGTACGTTTACTCTTCTGTGTGTTGAGCAATAGAGACTAATAAAGTTATTAGAAAAAATTGAGGTTGAACTGTGAATCACTTACATATTTAAAATTCTTGGCGCCTTCAGTGGGTCGACATGAGGAAAGTGAGTGTACCTTTTAAAGCTACGATTTATATTATTGTAGTCTGCTACTGGTGGTAACTGGAAACTAGTCCATAGCCAAGCTAAAATTGTGGCTGTGCCTTTAAACTACGAATTTTAATTCGATCGATTTCAAGCACATTGTTTGCAAGATACCTATATACTAGTGATGAAAGAGACTTTTAAGGCCTTTAAACTCTACTCAATTTTACTTTTACTCAGTCTAAAATTAAGACTGGAGGTTCGAGTTTTAATTCACAAGACTCAGTCGCTATACTAACAGACTGGAAGACTCAAGTTGTTTTTAAAAAGACTCGCGCCTTACTCGTGCATGATATTAAAAAAAACAGCTAAAGCTCTTAGGCTAATATGCAATGAGTGAATAATAAATGAGTTAATAGGTTAAAGGACTAGTGGAGTCTTGAGGCGTCAAAAATTAATGAATAAGAGTTTATTTATTTTTTTTATTTATTTATTTATACATTTTAGGAAAATTCACGGACAAATAATTCAATTATCGTATACTTAAATATGAGTAATCCAATGCCATTTACTAATTTTCACCAACATGAAACATTATGAAGGGCTTAGCAAGCCAAAAAGAGATAAAGGCGAATAGTTAGAATATAGTCAATAAAAAAAATGCTATTAATGTACAATTAAACCTTAGAAGAAGCCTTTAATAGGCCTTAGAAGACAGTCTCTTTTCATGACTACTATAGATGAACGAAAATTGGTTTTCAGGCATCAACGCTATAGGGGTACTAATTGTACACATTTTGGTTGTTCGAATTAAGAATCGTATTTTAGCGGAGAACGTATATTCTCTAAAATGACACTCTTTAAAATAACTATTTAAATATGTTTTTTTATAATACAAAACTAATAACTTCACATCGCTTTATGTTACAAACACAATGTCCGTCCTTGTTTTTTTTTTAAAGGTCTGTGTTGAAAATTATTGTTTCATGTTACTATTATAGATATCAAATATTTAGACATTTGTTATTATAACTTTAAAGTTTAGTTTCGTAAATATGATTTCTTTAAAAGAATCTGCTCATTATAATTATTTTAATTTTATCTAGTATTCATATTGATCATTGATAGCCATTATTTCATTTAAGACTGATAATTAGTGTAGAATTCGGTAGAATATTGACAACAAATCTCTAGCTAACTTGCCTATGATAAAAATATAGAGCTAAAACAGGGGGTGATCGCCCTGTCACACTTATCGGCACGCAATCAGCTTGAGACGGCCGGAAAACTCTTTATTTCCGAGCAATAAGAGCGAGAAAGACGTTCTTCGTTCCGTCTGTGTCAAATTGCAACTTATCTTGCTGTTATTCAATAGATATGAAGCTTTAACTAACCGGTTGCAGCCGATTCCACATAAGTGTGGAGATGTTCTGTATAACACGCTGACCTATAGTGAAGAGATGGATTGTGCCAAGGCAGAGATAGGAAAAAGTTCTAGCTCGGATCCATGGAATAACGCGTAACGTTATGAATGTAAATTACGAAAGTTATAAAGTACCTGTTTTGCTTTTAAAATTTTCTACTTCAGTATTTTGCCGGATTATTGAGAATTTTGTTAGTTGGAAATCTAATAAATGTTATTTAATTTATTGCGAGTTTAGTAAAAACTTTGTTGACATTTTCTTATTTATTTATTGTCATTTTGACACTCGTTTGGAGTTGGGAACATTCGGTTGTACAGTGAATAAACGTGCAACTTCAATATTTTATTACAGATATTTCGAAATTATTTTCATTTTAGTTTATATTTTCGTTACACGACAAAGACAAGATTGAGTTCAATTTCTCAAAATTTTCTTGGATTTATATGTTTGAATTCAAAGTACATTGCTTACTTTTGCTGCTTGTTCTCAACTAGAATAGAGTGCAACTTTCAAACTGTTTCCCACGTCAAAAATAATTTAAAGCATGCTGCGTGGTTTGATTGTTTAAATAATTTTCACTATAAAATGTGTTATTAATTTTCACCGTTCCTCATAATTCTAATTCTTTACATTAAAAAAATGATTTGTTTGATATTAGCAAGGAATGAAAAAATATGTACTAGTAACATATTGAAAACTTACAACTCATGAAAGATGTAAAAATATTGTCTTAAACAACACTGATAAAAATAAGTACTTACTGATGGTAATAACAAGAATGAAAATATGAAAAATGTTATTGGCAGGTCAAGTTGAATTGCCAATGTCAAATTATTTTAACTCGAAGTTATACATAAACGTACTAAATTTATTGGAGTAATGATTACGTCAAGATTTGATACTTAAGGTTTAAACTCGACACTATGTCGCTTGCCATAACAATGGTCCATAGTGTCAAAATGATGTACTCTTGACTGATTAAAATTTTGAGATAAAAATGCAGATCTGTGCTTATCGTCAATTATCAGAAAATGACCAATTTTCAATAATGAGTAGACGGTAAGATGTTTGGAAGAATTTTGTAATAACGGGAACTTGAATAAAATGTGCATTAACAATGTGTTTCGGATAATTGGTGTATTACAGTATAAAGAGTTAAAGTGGAAAGCGAAATGACAGCCGTTTTCTTACATCGTTTTACATTTTGTATCATGTCAAAACGTTTTAACACAAACAACGTCGATAATAATTGTCCACAGCACGTGGGCTACACATTACTAAAAAACTTGGCCTGGGCACTACCGTGCAGTTAATTACACAAGATGCCCAGAGAAATATAGCTATTATTTCTTGAGTTGATCCGTTAACGGTTGTGAGTGTAACGAAAAAGACAGAGGAGATTTATTTTTCATTCATTTTTATAATAAGTAGTTTAGTAAATGTACAGGGTCAAGAGCACGTCAAGCTTTACACTTAAGACTTAAATCCAACTCTATGCCGCTTACGATAATAACGGTCCAAAGTACAAAGTTTCAAGCTTGATGTGCTCTTGACTGTACGTGTTCATGTTCTCATGTATTCGTAAATATTGTAGTATCTGTAACGGAAATGTTTACATTACTGTACCTTCATTTCATTGTAGTTATACTCATTAAAAGAAGTGGTTTGCTATTTGAAAGACTGCATTCTTCTCAATATTAATTTTATCGTAATTTATTTATTTAAAACTATATTGGTTCTATGGATAAAATTTATCTTACTACTTCCTGGTAGAACTAGTTTGTGACTCAAGGAGCCTTAGTTTTGGGCAAAGTTCAAAATGTTTAGCTATTTAAGAAAATAATGATTGTGTGCTTAGTGTCCCCCCGCGTTGTCGACGCAAATGTATACGTGTATCCCTTTGTAAATAAACACAATTCGATTATTTGTACGCTAATTCTTTAACTCAAATGATAATCTTAAAAGAGCTCAAATATAAACAGAACTTAAATATACAATAACATTCATGTGATGATTCGTGTATAAATTGTCGATAACGCTATTAAAACGTCATCAAAACTTGAACATTTTTCTAAAGAATTTCTTGAGTTGAAGAATTGCAATTGCTCATAATAATATGTTAATAGTAGACATGTTAATTGGTGTTAATATTCGTATTAATTTGGGCTAAACGCGTCGTTGTTTCATGTGTCAAAATGATTGTATTCCATGACGATAATAAAAACAATTGTAACTGTATGTTAAATTTCATTTATTTGGCGTGTAAATAGTACTATAGGGTTTCCTTATGTAGTAATATAATTATACATATTTTAACACATCAGTTCTTAAGTGTAACACAGTCACGATACGTACAAATAAGAGATTTGAGTGCTAAAACAATCCACTTCCCATTGTCATCAGAAAAGAACATTCTAAAAATTTTCTCTGTAAGAAGAAAATGAATATATAAACGAATTATTTCGAATAATTCAAAATCTTTGATCTTAGAGGTTACTTTCTATGTAGTTGTTCTACAAGTGCGGCGATTTTTTCGTGCGTGGTGCTATCGCGTAAAGGGCATCTGCTTTGGACGTAGAAAAGTGCCCCCTCGTCTTTTTGTTCGAACGCTACTCGCGCAGCTTCTTCATAGAATCTGAAACGACAAAAAATATTAGTATTCTTCCACAGTTTGTGCCTAGTAAAGTGAGAGATAGTCGTAATGGCATGTATGTATATAACTCTCTCTATTACAAAACGCAATTCGATGATCAGATTATTTGTAGAGAAAGCTGCTCAGTTTCACGAGGCATATTATATTCAACCCATGAAATTTTGCTTGCAATTTGTTTTCGTCGCAATTTGCATAAGTTTTCAGGACGAGAGTGTATACGCATTATTTAGGTGTGCATGCTACATCGCCGACCTCATCGTCACTCCATCAGGTGAGATGGGCACTCATTTTTTAATAAAAAAAGCTACAGACTCATTTCGCCATAAGAGAACCAAGCATTGACTTTGATTACTAGATTTAGTTTAGATATCGATAAACAAATTTCAGAGACTCCATAGAAGCATTTAAAAAACTGCACTTTTACAATTTTATAACAAAAAAATGTAAAATCATTGAACAGATTTTGCACCATATTAGCCAAGAAAACATTTCTAACACTCTACAATGGAAACATGGAAGAATGGCATAAGTTACGTCAAAAATGTTTAGAAAAATATAACCCACATCTCCAATTCTTGTAACTCTATCGACTAATATCGTCGATAGAGTCACAAGCAATAAACATTTTTGACGTAACTCCACTTATGCCATTCTTCCATGAGGGGTGCGATCTACGAATCTAGAGCACATCAAGCTTGTCACTATAGACAGTTCCTATCGCATGCGGCATAGGGTTGAATTTGAAACTTATGTGTCATGCTTCACGTACTTTCGACCATGTA
>NW_020654878.1:7040914-7138087 GCF_003589595.1 Hyposmocoma kahamanoa
CACAAAAAATAATTGAATATAAATTCAATAAAAATTTAATTAAAATAAGTACTTACTCAGCCTTCACATAGTACTTCACTTTGATATCGTCTCGGCACCTAGGCAGGTACTTCAACGCCTCATCATTTTTGTTATATTTGAGACATGCGTCGACGAAAGGCTCGTACCCTACGGGCGACTTCTTTGTCTTTGAGAACTTATCCAAATCCTCCCAATGGTTCATTTCGGCCAATGTTAGTATGCGTAACCACCAATATCTGTTGATAATAATAATAATATGCCAGAAATAATAATATGATACCCTGTACTATGAGCATAGTTAACTCCTGGGGTACTACTCAGAACTGATCAGATTAAAGTTACCAAAAATCGGTTCCAGCTCTAATTGGTTTATACATATACTTTTAAACTTTCGCATTGCATTGTACTAACATTTGGAAACGGGAATAAACGCGTTCAAATACGCACACACTCAACATAACGCACACACTCAACATATTATATAACAATTATTAGGATGTTATTTACTTCAATCGCTTCACGTACAACTCTTGAATAAAAGTGACGATCGTCGTACTTGAATGTAGGGAAACTCGGTAGGTGTGAAAAATACCTATTCGTATTTCAACGCGTTTATTCCCGTTTCTAAATGTTAGTGTAATTGGTTTCTTACATAATTGACACTAATGATTTGGTTATGAATGAAGTAGTTTGGAATGGACGTGTGAGGAAAACAACACAAGTCACATTGAGGACTTCAAATATGTAAACCGACAATGTCGTCTCGAGCGTCAAGTGACTCCAAGAGCTTACTAGGTGGATTAAAGGTACCGGTGAATATTTGGAATTATATTGGTTACATTTTCTTGTCTTACCTTCTATCAGGCATTCGGTACTCGGCTCTCAACTTATCGGCCAACTTGATTTCGCCCAACTTAAGAAGTTTCTTCACGGTGTCGTGCAATGATAGGCCAATGAAGCTCTCGCCATACGTTTCTTGGAGGCTTGATTGCTGCTTACACATTTTGCGCGCGTCTTCGCATATTAATACGCCTGGAGAATGAAAATGGCACTTTATTGCTTATGTACTAGAATATTACTTTACAGTAGCAGTAGAGCTATTTGTGAAACAGTTCGTCCAGGGAAGTACGTAATACGTACTTCTGCTGTCAAGCAATAATGTGAGCTTTAGTGCGTTTCGGTTTTAAAGGGTGCTGGTGAAATTATACGCAGATAGGACTTGTCAACGTCAATCTCAGGGTGTTCAAGCTAGTTCATTTAAATTGTCTATTTTTGTACTTACAAAAATTGAATTTCATACATACATTGTATTTAGAACTATGCTTACGAAAAATGCAAAGAGAAGACATAATATTTTAGTTTTTAATTTTAATTCAATGTAGATTATTAAATCTAGCCATTATTGTTAAAATGTATATGACTAAAAATTGATCTCGATACAAGTAGGCCAAGTGTCAAAATAAGACTAAAGAAGGCAATAACGCAATTAGTAATCGTAAACGCAAATAGAACGTCGTAACATTCCCAATTCTGTCATTTTTGGCAAAATCTTATCTTCTTTTCACAATCTATCGATAAAACTACCGGCAACAACTACATAACTATTTAAAATTTTATAAATACTGGCAACTCTATTGGCAAAATGTTATTTTATCCAGTCTTCCAATAAGATAGACTATAGATCGGATTATGAGTTCTTAGGCGTCAACGTTGGTTGGTACTAGTTATGTTTATTTTAATACAATACTTACCCAAGTCATTCCTCCCTTTCTTGTAGCATTCCCTAGCAGATATTAGTGACGCTTCTACGCTTCCAGGGTTGGTCTGATCGATTGCGTCTCTGATGTGCGTGGCGGCCTGTCCATAGAAGTCGTCCTCTTGGACGTACACCTTGCGTAACGCCTCGCGATTATGACTTGCGCAGTATTTTATGTAAAGGGCGTGAGCGAGTGGGAAACTTCGAATTGTCAGCTGCAGTAAACAAAATTGTGCAATAATTTTGAATCTTTGTCTTGTAGAAACTTGCGGTTAGGGAAATTTGCAATCTGGGCCATAGAGTGTTTATGAGAGAAAAGTTTTAAGAGATTGACATTCTTACACTAACGTCACAGTACATTTATAAACATGTTATTTATGTTAAGATTTTTTTTTTATAAAAAATAGTGATAGACATAACATTAATACGAGGAATAAAAATAAACTAGCAGTTCTTGACAGTTGTCTTCATAAAGTCTCAAGTTCATTTCGGGGGCTACGTATACGCTTCTATAATAAGATTCCGATTGACGTTCAAAATTTGCCATTTACGTACTTTAAAACTATTGTGAAACAAAAATTTTATACTAAAGGTTATTATACAACTTGGTAGTGACCCGTTTAGCTCTTTCGGGTATTCTCAATCTAAGATGATATTGTAATGTTGTAATGATAAATGTATTCAAATGTATATTTACAAATTGCAACCCCTAGAGTTTCTTGCTCATTCTTCTCAGGGGAATCTGCCTTACGAATGAGCAGTAGAGTTTAATCAGTATGAAGATTTCAAGTGTAATTTGCTTATAATAAAGATTATTTGACTTTGTCTCGACTTTGAATGAAGATTTGATTAAATTCATGATTCCACCATCCACCATCCCTCAATATAAAATATATTTTTGTATTAGTAATTTATCTAACTATTTTTTTAATCTTATGTTTGAGAAAATTTTATTATTTCGATATTTTTTTTGGTTTGTTTACCTCGAATTCGTGTTTCCCCATCTTTTCCTTGAGATGTAACAACACTACGTAGACTAGATCCGTATCGCCGCTGGCCGTCGCTTTTAATAAAGCAGTTGGGCCTTCGCCTAATGCCAACAACAGAGGCACTTGAAGTTTACTATGTGTCTCGTACTCCAAAATCTGAAAAAAGCATTTAAATCTGAAAGGCAGCAAAGCAAAAAGCCAACGGCACGGGGTATTCCCAGGCGGTCACCCATCCATGTACTGACCGCGGCCAACATTCCTTAACTTCAGTGATCGGACGAGAACCGGTGTTTTCAACGTGGTATGAACGTTAGCAACAAAATGCTTTGAGCTCCACTAGATTTTCATTGACGTCATTAATTATAATATAAATATTATAACAAGGACCCTAAAGTATTGTGTGTTAAAGGTAGTGAGAATAAATTCCGCTAATATACCCTGTAGTTTTATTTAATCAATTAAAGGACGGTGTTATTATAGTTAATAAGCATTTAATTATTTAATCAATTAAAGAATGGTGTCATAGTTAATTTGTAAATGATGCATATAATATAAAAGTTTTTTTGTGGAACTCGCGAGTTTGTAATAAAATGCCAAAATAGAAAAAAAGCCAAGGACACGCGGTGTTCCCAGGCGTTGCGTTGGGAAGCATTTGTTTCAATTTTCTAGTTACATACTTATTGGAAATAACAAAAAAATAACTAAAAAAATAACATAAAAAAACTATTTTTCCGGATTTAAATCGCGTATATTTGTTTTTTCAAACAAACCGACGTTTCGGACCCTTTATAGGTCCCATGGTCACAGTTGACAGATTTAAATACGGAAAAATAGTTTCATTTCCTATGTATAACAATCGCGAAAACCTAAGAACTCGTTACATACTTATTTTTATAGGTTTTTTTATAGGTACTTACTTTAATAGCGAGTGATTTGCGTCCCTTTTCGGCAGCCTTCATAGCAATTTTTGCATAAGATATGCCAGGCACATTGCGAAGTTTCTCGCCGATCTCACGTGCAGCAGTTTCGTTGTCAAGATGTGGTTGGGTAACCTGAAAAATATTGCAAAGCGAATATGGACTTTTAGAGACCTGTGCCACATGATTCATTACCGGATCTAGCGGCGGATGTAGAAATTGATAAAGTGACAATAATCCGCTGTTAACCTAAGCCAATCTCAAGATTTCATCTGAAGTCCCGAGTTCGATTGTCTGTTGAAGTAATCTAGGAACGGACATTTACAAATTTGTCAGTGACAGCTTTTTATATATTTTTTATCCGCGTGTAAAGCATAATGGTTACGATTTAAGGCATTCTGGACACATTGGTGGAAACATGGGAGTCCCCAATGCTGGGGCTGTCGATGCGCTTGCACACTACTGCCAATGCTTTCTGCCAGGATTCTCCCAGTTCAGGTATATGTTATATTTTACATTGATTCGCGTAATTAGTCTTTAGTTATTACTTACAATAAGCTATTCAATAAACAATTTTATTTATTATTTATTTAATGCGTAGCCAGTCGCCCTGTCATTGGCTGGGTACGTTGTGCTCTCATCATAATAAATACCTAACATTTTAAACGTAACACTAGTTTAAGCACTTTTCTTTACTAACAAATATGAATGAAAGATGAATGTACATATGAAAGATGAATGTATATCTGAAATAAATAGTTTATTTATATTTATATTATTTTTATTTATATTTATATTATTATATTTATATTTTCAGACATACGTTTATTTTTCCCGGATTTAGAATCGCGTATATTTGTTTTTTTTTTCAATCAATTCACGTTATGGGCTCTTTACTGTTCCCATGGTCACGGCTGACTATAGTAGTAGTGTAATGTAGTATAGTAGGGTGTAATAATAAACAAATTGACGAAAACTTACCAGAATTTCATTTCATTTCTATGCGATTTTAGATACCGGACAATATATATAATAGTTACCTTATAGCAGGCCCAATGTGAGAGTACTCTGGTCTGGCCGTCCTTCAGTTGTAGGTAGGACGCTATGTGGCCAGCGAGGCAGTGCAGACGACGCCAGATCAAACGGTCAAGAAGCACACGCTCGCCTAGCGTTTGGAATCTGATTGGTTCTCTAAGGGCGCATTTATTCGATACGAATTTCATTGCGCTTACGCCGCGCGGAGACCGCGTTGCCGCCGCGCAGCGACCGCGTGCATCTAACTGTCATGGCAAAGTACGCTCTATGTACTTAGTTTTTACGTTTTAACTTAAACGAGCATTCCAGGCTAGGGATATTCCTTGAACATCGATGTATCGAACCCATTCGATGTTTATCATACCATACATCGGATTGATTCGATGTTTTGACAAGAAGAAATTCAATTCGATGCATCGGTATTT
This sequence comes from Hyposmocoma kahamanoa, assembly GCF_003589595.1. Classification (NCBI taxonomy): domain Eukaryota; kingdom Metazoa; phylum Arthropoda; class Insecta; order Lepidoptera; family Cosmopterigidae; genus Hyposmocoma; species Hyposmocoma kahamanoa. Next base: position 7,046,058 of record NW_020654878.1, read on the forward strand.
TTGAATAAAAACATCGAATCATAGAAAACACTAACTCTGGCGTGCCCCTGTGTTTCAATTTGATTTTGTAAGTCATTTACTGTTTGTTTTAATAGTATTTATAATCCTAGCTTATTTCATTCTTCTGCGAATGAATAATTGCATATGTATCGAACCTATTTATCTATTTTAGACAGCATACCTAATTATTCTTGCGTAAAAACATTTCTATTAGTTTAATTTTTTTTTTTCACCTGTAAATGTATGTTTTACCGTTGCAATACCATTTTTTTTAGTTCCTGGCTTCTCTTGACCAGTACTACTAAACTAACACAGAAAGTATCATAAAATTAAACACGTCACTAGAGCAGCGATAGCGCCACTCTATTGCAATAGTGTTACTCTGCTATAGCGTTCACTGTCAAGCTAAGAAAAACAAAAAGTATTCGATGTTGAAAAAACATCGATGTTTTTAAGCGATGCATCGAACATCATCGATGCAAAGGTTTCAATGTTTTACATCCTATGAAGACATCGATGTATTATCTAAGTGGACACCTATATTCAAGGCGCGCGGGTAAAGCTGGCTACGCGGCAACCGTGTGGCGATTCAGAAGAATTTAAATGTTGTTGCCTAGTAAATAAAATTCAGATTCGCTATTAATGTGCGGTCGCCGCGTGGCGGCTGCGCGAAATCTTTCTGCTCGTGTAACTGGGCGCTAAGGGATTTATTTGAAACAGAGGTGAAGTAGAATATTCGTCTACTGGAAAGTGATAAAGCAGCTGTGTATTTTTTCCTTCGTGATTTGTCGGAGATCGCCTTAAGAAGGAAATAAAGTACTACGTACAGGGCCCTACCATAACGTTTCAAAAAAACAATATTATTTTAATGTAAGCTTATTATATTACTCATATTCGTACCATGGCAAACCTATCAACCAAGTAATATGTTGTTGCTAAAGTAACTGAAAGAACAAATGATTTCGCAATATTGTATATTCCTTACTAAAAATAGGAAAGAAATAAAGCTATATGAACTGTATAATGCCATCTCTTTCTTTTTTGATGTTCCGAATCGTCCTATTGTAGTATAATGTTAAAGGACTTAATGTTATTTACATTCAGAGAATTTTAACTGCAAAAAAAAAAATTAAAGTATGTAATAATGAAATCTATTAAAATGACGTTGTTTTCAATTGTTTTTCCGCATTTTCATGAAGAAAAATAAATAAAACAAGTTGAGTCTTGATTGTCACGTTGTGAATTCGGAATTATAGGCTAGTGTCAACTGTTAGTTTTGCTAAGAAACGTATAGATGTCGCTGTCATAATTTTATGAAATAAACATCTCATATATTTTTATTTAACGAGAAATTATTTCCTATGTACTATTAAGCAAGAAAATAAAATAAATATTGAAGAGATATATATATGTAAATAAATAAGTTCAACTTAACTTTTAATCATTACAAATCAATATTAGGACAATAAAACTCAAAATAATATTGTTTCCATTACATACGTGTAACTATTTTAAGATTGCAAAATTTGACATAAAAGCAATATTACTTTAATGTTAAAGTCGCGTCATAGTACGGACTGAGCGAAAGAATATTCACAAAGCTGCCAATAAAACATCATAGTTTTAAACTTATAGCTTACTTTAAGCGCGTCAAAGTCAATGTAAGAAGGTCAATGATGTAAGGTTAAAGTAATATTGTTTTAAGAGGTTGTGGTAGGCCCCCTGTAGCGTAACTATGACAGGTCATCTAATTAAGAAATTCATAATTGAAACTGTTGAAATATTAACTTTATTGAATACCTGATGTTTTACTACCATGATATTCAATATTTTTATTTCAAATTACTCAACTAGTTTGTTAACACAAAGAACAAACACTAAGAAAAATTCCCTCGATTCGGCTGGATCAACCTAGCGCCTGTGAAGAAAAACTTTCATAGATTTCTCACAGCTGGCGTTACGACAAAGTCGTTAAAATCAAGAACAAAGATCTGCAATAAGTACATAGAAAAATTCGTAAGGTCTGCTGGTTGATTCCGTAGCTCAGTAGCTAGCCTGGCAGAGCGTCAGGCACGATATGCTGGAGGCGCTGGTTAGAGGTCTGAAGACACCCAGATCGATTTAATTTGTCTTAGTGCTCGATCTTTGTATTAATAATTGTAACTTGTAATAAATAATTAGTTTCTAATTATCACTAATTATCAATTTCCGCGTGAAGTTTTTAAAATTTACTCAGAAAAACGTTTCAAAGATTTGTTATTTTTGGGCAGTCACATTTGATTCTTCTGATATTGCGGTTCAATTTTACTATTGTACTTTTTGTGAAAAAGGATACTGCAAAAAAGTGAGCGGTATTGCCACTTTAGGATTTCTAATAGCATTCAGCACTCTCAGCCACCTGCAAGTCTTCACAAAATGGTCGGTCAATACCGGGTCCATGATGAAGCCTTTACCGAACTGTGCGGAACGAATCAACATTTTTTGCACTTCGGGACTGAACTCGAATGCTGCCGCATCTATGCAGTCTTGAACAGCTTTTGAGAGATCTGGCTTTACAAGCCGTATGTATTCATCTGCTCTGTGACTGTGTTTCTGAAAAAAAGAGTACATAACTGTATGTATTATTTTTCTTAAATTTACAAATTACTTGGACTATCTTTGTGGTAAAAAGCAAACGTCACGCGGTGTTCCCAGGCGGTCAACCATCCAAGTACTGACTGTACTCGACGTTGCTTAACTTCGATGATCGGACGAGAACCGGTGTTTTCAACGTGGTATGGACGTTGGCAATAGACACCAACAAATATTCGATTAGAACCATACTAGAATACATTGTCATTGATTTCATTAATGTTTGTTATACGAACAATACCTGGAATTGTTTCGACGCTTCAACCAAGTACGATCCGGGTGCGGTGCTGTTTATTCGAAATATTTTCTCCACGACTACAGGCACTTTTTGAATCAACTCGTGAGTCGATTCTGAAACGAAATAATTTGGTTTGTGTCAAATTTATAATTTTTCTTAATAAACCTTTCCAGGAATTGAAAGGTAATAAAAAAAGGGCTTTTTAATCGGAATTCGAAAGAATAAAACTGATAACAATTTTGTTTGTTCGTTTTTAAACAAACCTGTAACCAATTTAAGATAATATAATTCATCATCATTATCATTTCAGCCTAAAGACGTCCACTGCTGAACGTAGGCCTCCCCCAAAAAATGCCACAACGACCTGTCCTGCGCTGGTTGCATCCAGCGGATTCCCGCAGCCTTCACCAGATCATCAATCCACCTTGTGGGGATCCGACCACGCCGCGTCTTCCGGTACGCGGTCGCCACTCGAGAATTCTTCGGCCCCATAGGCCATCTGTTCTGCGAGCAATGGGCAAAAGATGACGGCAGAAGAGGGCACTGCCCGTTGCCACTTAAGTTTTGCAATTGTTAGGGCTATGTCTGTTACTCTGGTTCCCTTGGGGATTACTGATTCGATTTCGCAACGAAATTCCCAGCATAGCCCTTTCCATTGCTCTTTGAGTGACCTTGAGCCTTCTTATGTGGTCCATAGTGATAATATAATTATAACAGATAAAAAAACTATTTTGTTCTAATTATGCGTTAATACAGTTTGGTGTATTTATTTACTTACCTGATATAACTCTTACGCAGTCTAGTTCCGGAATGATGTGGAACGGTCCATCATAAGGGTATGTGTAAACATTCCCATTAAACCCGTAGATGCACATCGTGTCGTCCCAGTGGCCCACTATTGCTTGGGAACCGCACCTGCAATAGTATATCATATTTTTAACTCTGTTCAATTAGATTCAATCAGTGCCGCTTAAACTACTACTTAATACTTAATATTAGTGTTTGGACAGTCAATATACAGAAGTATTATATGTGTTTTATGTCTTATAAGAGATATTGTCAGCTTGCGCGTTATGCGTGCTGGCAAGTGAGATCTTTCCATAAGTAAGAACTATTGAGTCGGCGCGTCTGTTGCTAAATAATATTTATATGTATTTACCAGAGTCAATAAGTACTCCATTACAATTTATGTTATGGGATAGTGAAATTTACATTAAATAGTAATTTCTTTCGGTGATATTGTAATCTTCATTTTTTATTGAACTTTGCTGTATTTTGACAAACTTTCGTATTTATCTACTTTTTTAATACATTTGATGAAATTGTATGAAATATTATATATCTTTTTTATTGATTTTGTCACTGATCATCACCCACAGCCCGACATAACCCAGTGCTGTACATATTCTATATTATCGTCATTGATAGCATTGTTTTTAAACTAAGTAATTACTCACCACTCTAACTCTTTAGGTTGTTTAATGTACCCAGTATCGATTTCACAGTACTTATTCTTGAAATCTGAAGAGCCGATCCACAGAAAGCCTGAGTCGGTAAACAACGCCACATGTCTGCCATTCTGCGATGGCACTATGGATAGGATTTGCGTGTATGGGTTCTTTACTTCTGGGCGCTGAATAAATTTTATTACTTAATTAATTAAATGTCTAAAACACTGCAATATTAACACTATGAATACTGTGAGTCGGGAAATGCATACTAATCATAATTTAAGTGCATCCTATGTTACAGTAAGACCAGAAAGTTTTTATTTCAGTTTAAGAGCTGTAGAATGTCAAAGTCAAAGTCAAAGTCAAAGATGATCAAAGTCAAAGATTATTTATTCCATAGGTAAAATAAATTTACACTTGAAAACGTCACATTTAAGCAGTAGCTTGACGAGCAGTAGCTCGTTCACTACGCTGACCTCCCTGAGAAGAACGAGCAAGAAACTCTAGGGATTGCTCTTTTCAAATAAACTTAAATGCTATGGAATACACTTTGAATCAAATTTGTGTGGATTCTGGAGCCATGTCGTCTTTCCATACATCTTTATCTAACACGTAGTCTTCAATTTTGTAATATGATTTTTCGATCAAAATATTTGTAATGTAGTGTTTAAACTTAGGAAATGATAAACTTAATATATGCTCCGGAATCTTATTGTAAAAACGTATACAGTTCCCCATAAAAGAGTTGTTTACCTTCGTCAAACGAAATCGTGGTACCATGAGTTTGGATTTAGCTCTAAGGTTAATATTATGGATATCTTCTTTCTTATTGAAATTATGTATATTTTTACGGGCATATAAAATATTTGAGTAAATGTGCTGTGATGCCACAGTCATGATACCAGTCTCCTTAAATTTTTCTCTGAGAGAAACCCGAGAGCCTAGACGGTACACAGAATGAATCGCTCGTTTTTGCAATACAAATATGGTTTGAATATCTGCCGCTTTACCCCACATGAGAATCCCGTAGGACATTATACTATGGAAGTAACTAAACTAGTCTAGCAGTACTAACATCGGTAAGCCCACGTATAGTGCGGACTGCGTATGCAGCGGAGCTTAATCTGCTGGCCAGGGAAGATATATGTGGAAACCATTGAAGTTTACTATCTAAGGTCACTCCCAAGAAGACTGCTTTATTAACAAAGTCTAACTTTTCTCCGTTTATTTCTATGCTTAGACTAGTCGATTTTACGTTAGGTAATTCAAATTTAACACATTTTGTCTTCTTGGCATTAAGCAATAAATTATTAGCATTAAAGCAATAAACTACCTTAGAGAAGGCACCATTAATATGGTCATAGTTAATGTCATGTCATGTGAATTAGTCGACTGTTGTACGAGAATCGGTGTTTTCTACGTGATATTTTGTAGGTTTGCTCCTGAGTAAATAACGACGCTGAGCTATGGCCTTTTTGCACTGCTGCAGCACAGATACATAACTGGGTGTTCGGCAGTGCTGTGACTCTGCTGTTTTTTCTTTTTATTATATTACATATTTTTCTGTTATGTATATGTGTATGTATATTCAAATAATCATTTTACATCTATCTATCTATCTAGTTGACGTGTTGATTGTGATGCTAATGTTGCGTAAATAACCTTCTTTTGCTTATGAGGGGGAAATGCTGTATTCATGTCCTCGAGCCCCAGGAAAGTCCAATAGCTATGTGAGACTAATTCTACAGTGAGGAGGCATATCCACTAAATCCCCCGCCCCCTGGGTTACCCTTTAGGCCACGTGTTATCAGCGTCATGGGATTCCGAGGATACATCACTACGACGCCCCAACAGCGTAAATAACCTAACCAAAGGCACTATTAATGTTCTATGTTAAAAGTGATAAGTAATCAAATGAATATTAAACTATTAAGAAAAAGGTGATAGTAAACTACCAATGAAACGGTGTTAACCCAGGCAGGTTAGGCATCCAAGTAGTGACTGCACCGGAAGTTGTTTAATATCAGTGATCGGATGAGAACCAGGTTTTCAACGTGGTATGAATGTAGACAAAGACGAGCTTGAATTTTGGAATCACTATTTCGGTTTTTGAGACACTTGTTACCCTCATTTTAAATTGCACTCCAAGCGAATAGCCGTTGGATTGTAAAATAGAGAAAAAGTAACAAACTGTGAGAAAACAATACTGACTATGTGATAATACATTACAAAAAAGCCTCTATCTCACCATAAGAACAATATATTCTTAGAAAAAAACACTGGCTCTGAGGTTACACAATAGAAAAAAGTACAAGCTCCTATCTCACCATAAGAACAGCTCGAGTCTCTCCAAGCTGGCACTTATAGATCTCTTTGTCCCTGCACACAAGGAATCCGAGCACGCCGGTTTTCTGTAGCCCTGAGCTTATTACGCACCATGACGTTATAGGCTCGTGGGCTCCTGAAATAAGGGGATATAATAAAAAAATATTGGTTTTCTGGAATCAAACAAACCAAAGGAAGTCCAGGTACTTTGAAAAATTCTGAGATCACTGGCTAGATTTTGTAGTACAAATTATACAAACTCACTTGGTAAATCTGGGACTGATCTAACTTTTGGCTCTGAGACATTGCTGAGCAGGAACATGCGGTTGGTGGTAGTGATCACTGCCAGACCCACTCCTTGTGGGCTGGGGAAGAGGCGAGCTCTGCATACCTGCAAAACCACCCCAAGTTCATAATTAATATCTTTTGATTAACAAGCACCGGGGAAAGAAATTTTAAAGATATATTTTTTGGTAAAAGGAGTTAATGCATGTTGGGGATTTTCAATACTCTTTCATTCGCATTATCACTGTACAAGTATTTTAAAATTCATGGAACAACAAACAATGAACAAAAGTTTGCATGATCAGATTGTAATTCATTTCATAATTCATTTATTTGTGAAAATACTGGTTAATAAGTATAATTATAAGGAAAATAAGTAAAGAGGCACTGTGTTTGGTCAAACATTAGGCATCCCATCATCACGATACTGAAGGTATAATATACATTTACACACATGCACTTACAGACTACTACATGTAGTTTTTATACATATTTTTTCAATTTCTTACCTTATTGCTGCCTTATTTACACCTAGCCTACCTTCAGATAATTATCAGAGATGAAGCCAGACAGAGTGTATTTACCTATTTTTTGCATACATATACACTGATTTGTTCTTTTAATAGTCTATTTGGTATTTTTTAAATTTGGGACTGTGTCTTTGTTTTCTCTTATAATATCTTTTTGGCTTGCTAAGCACTTTATATTGTTTCTTGTTGGTGGAAATTCGTAAATGGCATTGGATTACTCATATTTAGGTATACTATAATTATTTTTTATTATTTGCCCGTGAATTTTGCTAAAATGTATAAATAAATACTGAATGCCAAAATACTGAATGCCAATTTCCCATCAGGGTCGGCAGGGATAACAGTCTTCCATTTGCTACAATCCTGACACACATCCTTTGCCTCATAAACATTAGTGCTTTTATACATCCTCGTCAGTTAACAGTACTTTTCACATGGCTTTTTTTAGGTCATTCTCAATTAGGTCATGATAAGTTCACCTTGGTATACCTTCTTATAAATCTGTTTCATCAATTTTCTTTCATTCATTCTCTCATTCATTCTCTTCATGTCCAAAATCTGAGCACCCCTTTCACTATCTTTGTCACTACATCTTCTTCCACCCCGCAATGCTCTCTTATCACACTGTTCCCTAATTTAACCCTCACAGTCTCTGCCAAACTTAACATTTAACTTTACATAATACACATAGAGCAGATAATATCTCCCTCTAAAATCCCAGAGCGATTAAAAACAAAAAATAAAAACTAAATAGTTATGTTTTTACTTACAATTACAACTTGCTGCTGGGAACAAAATACAATGTTATCCTGGAATTAGGACTTGAGAGGGAGATAAGAAGAAAAAAATACTCACTCTATATGTATTATTTTAATTAGGTATTATTTATAATAGCAAACTTTCATATTAGTCAATACGATGGTAATGGTGATTGTCCCTAAAAATTTTACAAAGCAAACATACCTTAGTGTCTCTAACTTCCTGTCCAAGACTGAAAGTCTTCTGATAAGCCCCAAACATGTCATAGATGAGCACATCACCACTCTCCTGGATGCAAAGTAGCTGTTCACCGTCAGACCAACCCATGTGCACAAGCACTCCACTGTTCCACTGGAAATAAGATGCAGTACTTCTTTGTTATTTGGTCTAGAAATATGTTATGTAGCAGGGCCGAAAAAAACTGAACAAATGATAGGCATCTAAGAGACAGCAAGTGCAATAAAGGAAGGCCATTTTTTTTGGATCTAAATGGTGTATATTTGATTTCTTAGAATCTGTTGTTTGAAAAAAAAAACAAGTATACATAATTTAGATACATATACATAATAGATCCAAAACAATAGTTTAATTTCCTATGTATAATTGCCTCTGGCCGAATGGGTAACCATTAACATATACGGCCTGGGAGAAATATGTGTATGGCCTACATTTATTTCTCTCGTGAGTTTGGGTGTAATTTGTGGTTGTTTATGTGTGTCCATGGTGCGATACAGGGTTTCCCTAGTGTGAAGCTATGAGTGTATTGCATTATTATTAATAATTGAGCAAACTTAAGAACTCGATATGGGAGAATCAACTAAAAATCAGGTTTAAACTAGAAACAGTTAGCGTTTAGTCCCACAAGTTGCATTTAGATTGTATTGCTACTGTTAAATAACAATTTAGATGAATACATAAAACAAAATAAATGGGTATGAAAGTTAAGTACTGTTCAAAATCAAGAAAAAATCTCTATTACAGCTACTGAAGCTCTAGCCATTACTTATTATGTAATTTAGGTTAAATGTAGTAAAAAAAAACTGAAAATTAAACTATTTTTTCAGGTTCAAATCAAGTTTATTTACTTTATTAAACAAACCAATGTTTCGGGATATTTACAGGTCACACTTGACTGTTGTAGTAGTGTATTGTAGTATGCAGTTTATTGTAGTAAGTAATAAATAATAAAATAAACCTGATGAAACTTACCAGAATCTTAGAAATAACATCACCCACACAGTTGTAAATTGTGATAACAGGTTTAGATGAAGGCATGATTCTGACATAATGCTTCCTATCCCTTACTACAGCTATAGGGCCTCCGTAAGGGGCCCCGCTGACTATCATGTTGTCAAAACCATCATCCATTTGCCAGTTCATGCAGTAGAGATCGAACTTTCTGGAATTTAGAGGTTCGTTTATGTTAAAGTGTGATAAAGCACTTTAACATTTGATAATACAACTGTTTACAAATCGGTTGTTCGTACACATCACAAGCAAAACGCAAGTTTGTTAGAAATACTTATAGGTGTGAGTGGGTGGGTAGCTTGGTTTAAAAATAATTACGTGCCGATAGTAGGAATCCAGTTGAAACCAATCCGCAGTCAATAACGCTGACATTTTAGCTGTATTTAAAAATACGCTGTAGGTGTGATATTGATAAAATCACGATAACAGCACAGTTTTCCTCATGATACTAGTAACAAAAAAATTTAGCATTAGCCTTTTCCAGCAAGATGGCTACGGCCTATAGCACTGTATTAGAAAATGAGCTTTTTTAAATTGAATTTAATAAACGACTATATAGTTAAATAATAATTAGTTTACCGTACACTTGTATTATTGTAATCAACAAACAATTCGCGATAATTTATTGACTGACAATTTTGACATTGACGTTTTCGTTTCGATTTAGAATTTTGACATTCCATTAACCGTTCAAAAATCTATTATACGAGTTTCATAAACCTATTTCTTTATAATCTACCGAAGGAAATGGTTCTAAATGAAGGAAATGGTACTGGGTCAAGAGCACGTCAAGCTTGACACTTAAGACTTAAATCCAACTCTATGCCGCTTACGATAAGAACGGTCCAAAGTACAGGGTCAAGAGCACGTCAAGCTTGACACGGTTTAAATTTAACTCATGCCGCTTGCAATAAGAACGGTCCAAAGTCCAAAGTGTCAAACTTGATGTGCTCTTGACTGTACAAATGTCGAGCTTGACGTGCTCTTGACTGTACATACATATCTTAGATGATGACATAAACAATAACGATGGAAACACGCTTCATTTTGAGAGACCTTTTAGAAATTTTAAAAAAGCAAACTTTTTAGATCTATACACAAAACTATTTAGTATCGACTGGTCCCAAGTCTATCTATCATCTGATCCGAATGAAGCCGTCAAACATTTCTACAATTTAATTAATAATACACTTGACTCTACCGTTCCATATAAGATCAACTCATATTACAAAATTTTCCATTATCCTGATTGATATAGCTCGGAGCTAATTAATTTATTGAAATTGAAAAATCACTATCATACTCTATTCAAAAGTACTAAGTATGAACTATATTACGGGTTTATCTATTTTTACCGCAAACGATGCAAGTTGCTGACGGCTGAATGTTACTGTGCTCATATAAATAAAATAGAAAACAATTTCAAGTTTAGCCCAAGAGCATTTTGGTCGCATGTTAAATCGATTAGACAGTCAAACGATCCGTCTGTGTTCGGGAGATCCAATTCACAGGAAGTCGCAGACGATTTCGCAACATTTTTCAGAAACGTCTATCTGACTTCGGCTCCCATATTGAATCCCAGTGATGCTTTTGCTGCTGTAGCTGGGACAATTCGCTCATCATACCAGCTGTTGTCCGATCGACATATTATTGTAGACCAAGTAACGAAATTTGATATTTATAGCGCTATGAAACAACTCAAGCCTAAACTGACCCTAGGCCCGGACGGTATTCCACAGGTAATAGTAAAGGATTGCAGGAAGCATTCACTAACCCCCTATACCATATCATTAATTTGTCCCTAAAATGCAATACATATCCCAATGTTTGGAAAATGTCAAAAGTCAAAGTCCTACCAATACATAAATCGGGTCACAAATCTGAAATAAGGAATTATCGCGCCGTGGCTGTTTTATCTGTTTTTGCAAAAGTTATGGAAACCGTTTTGCACAAGTCTATTTATGAACAACTTAAGGGGTGGTTCTGTGATCATCAGCACGGATTTCTTACAGGTAGCTCTACTTCTTCCAATCTTATGAATATTACCACGACCATCTCTGACGAGCTAGACGCCAGAAAGCAAGTAGATTATACGTAGTATACTTGGACTTCCAGAAAGCATTTGATCAAATTGATTGTGATGTTCTACTAAGAAAATTAATACTTACAGGTTTCTAAAAAAACCTAACCGCATTTTTCGCGGACTACTCGGCAAACCGTCACCAATATGTATATTACAATAACAATGTATATGTGTATATAAATGTATATGTAAATAAATGCATATGTAATGTATATTAAAATTACAATAATAAGGTAAACTCTGGTGTAGGCCAAGATAGTTGCCTTGGACCACTCCTGTTTTTAATTATAATAAATGATTTGCCACTAACTATCCGACACAGCGAGTGTCTCATGTTCGCAGATGACGTTAAATTCGCCAGGACGATTAAGTCTGATGCAGATTGTGTGTTCTTGCAAAGGGACATTGATAACGTGAACAGGTGGGGAAGGGATAATAGTTTACAGTTGAATGTTGAGAAATGTACAGTCTTTTTCTCGTGCTCGCAAACAGGTAACTTGTAATTATAAAATAAATGATACTCGGATTAGTCGATCTAAATCAGTCAAAGACTTTAGGCACATGGTTCGACACTGCGCTCACTTTCCGAGAACATATCACAAAAATTTGTAAATCTTCCCGCAAGTGTCTCGGTTTCGTCTTAAGACAATCAAAATCGTTAAAAACCAACATCACATCGTGTATTTTGTATAACTCTTTTGTTCGAAGCAAATTGGAATGTAACGCTATCATTTGGAACCCCGTCCATCACAACCACACACAAACATTAGAGAAAATTCAGAAGACATTTGCTCGAAACTTATAGAAGAAGATGTACGGATATTACCCCTTACTTTATCCCACAGCATTTATTTTAGGCATGGTAAATTATAGAATGCTAGAAGTGGGACGCAATCTGGCTCTTGTAACGTATGTGTTTCGTCTGGTACGGGGAATAATATACTAACTAATCGGAACTAATCTGGTGCGACTTCATAGAATGAGGTTATTTGCAGTACCTACCACACGATGTAGAGTGAGTGAGATGGCCCCCCTGCCCCGTGCACTTAGGTATCTAAATCAGTTGCTTAACTTCGACTCATCATTGGACCTCTTGGCATGCTCAGAAACAAAATTCATATTTTGCGCAGGACTCTATCTGGAGTCCTTGACCGGAGACAGTAGTATTAAATGTTAGTTTAAAATATAATAACAAATGGTTTTTATCTTTTTTTGTCCTTAATGTTAATCTGTAATAATTTATTGTTTATGGTACTGTATTTATAATTTTATCAATTTTCATATTTTATTCACTTTTGTAATTGACTTAAGATTGATTGTACATTTAGCTTTAAGTTTTACTATTGCGTTTGGGTTGACTGTAAGCAATATGTAATAAATAAATAAATAAATTAATATAATGCAATAACGAGGGAAAAAACAATATAACCTAACCTCCGTCCGGTTAATAAAACCGACCTCAAAAGTCATTCATCCTCTAGTGTACCACCCTTAGAGGTGGAATATTTTCTTCAAATTTAAATGGGATTACTTCTGAGGTAGCCTCTTTCCAACAAAAAAATCATCAATATCGGTACGTACATACAAAAAAAGGCGAATTGAGAACCTCCTCCTTTTTTTGTACCGGTTAAAAATAGTCCAAGATATATTTAAAGTGTTTTTTTAATGGGATAGTATAGGGTAATCCGAAATCATAGAATATTATAAGGAATCTGTCAGAACCATTAAGTCTTTTTTTTGGTCAAGTGTGAGTTGTCCATAACAATAAATAAAATTGTTCAAAATTTTTTTAGTGCTAGTAACTCAGTTTCATGAAGGGATCATTTCATTACATGGGATGAAAAATATCGGGGTAACCGAAGTTGGTAAATTTCATAAAATATTTTTCATACAAAATGAATAAAATTTTTTAGTGTTGGACGAAAATAATCGGGACAGCAGAAGTTGGTCAAAGAACGCTGGTGACATCCCATGTATTTTGTGACCCAGTGTTTTTGGCATTAAAGAGACATATGAATACTTGTGATTCATTATCAAAGCATCAAATAAGCTAATTGAGTACAGCTGGTGGAAGCTGGGGGTTATAAATCTGATATAGGTTATGTTTATAACATTGTTCTGTATTTCGCTTCAGATATTTGCTTGTAGTAGCAGAAAAGAACAAGTTTCCAGTTTGTTCCTAAAAATAATACAAAACTTGTTGAAAAATCCTAAATCTGCCAAACTCTGCCACATTGAATACAACGTTAACATGTTCTGTCGCAATGAAAATGAATAAAAAATCTGCTACAAATGGTCACACTGTTATCAATCTCAAAGTGACATTGACATTGGCAAGAGGACTCTTGTCAAAACGTTCCTTTGCTATTTTTGTATCTCTCATTTAAATGTTGTCTAAACATTTTTGTCACATTGTGTTTTATTTTTCACTTTGTGTCATTATTGTTTAATTGATTATTTCATTAGGTGTTTTATAGCTTTAATGTTTTTGTGTGTACTATAAAATAACCCATATTTTAGGCGGGCAAACATTCAATCATGCTTAAAATGAATTGTACGTACAAGGATGTTACCCAATCTATGGTCGAACTGAATCACTTCTTGCACCTATTTTATAATACATTGTTTTGTAATTTCTTTATTCCCGACTTCTAAAAATATACAAAAATATATTAATAACTAGGCATAAACTATAACGTAAAATTAGACTAGCAAAGTTCATGAACGGCACTTCATTGATTTTGGGACGGCTCTCGCCATCCTTCTTTAACAAAATGTTTCCTTGTATCTTCTATGGTTTCAGACTTCCCCATACTGTCTCATTTAAAAAAAAAACACCCTGTAGAATCATAAATCAATTTTATTGACAACATTAAAGTATTAATTACTGCATGCTTATTACAAGTAGTAATGAGAATCCAAAAAGTTCACTCTTGGAATTTAATAATTAAAGTAAGCCAACCGATAATTAATTTAATCTTGTATTAGCATTGATTAATACTTTTTATAAGCCACGGTAGCTGTCGATATGCTTTATTAAGTTACCTACTTGTAAGTAACATGATAAGTTGACGAGAATGCCTCACTTATGTACCCACATTTGAATAGCACTTAGTAAAAATAGTTGATACTTAAGCCCTTGCACCGACTGTACATAGAAGTTCTTTGTGCTAATCAAAAGTTACTTATTCTAATAACTTTTGTATTTTGCCCTAATTATGAAAAATCTAAAAAAAATGCACTTGTTAAAGTTTTCTTTTCGATACAAAAATCTGAAATTATTGTCGTACTACAGGGGATAAAAAACAAGTTTTAAAGTTGTACGAGTATGCACTCGACAAGAACAGGATAAGTTTCCACATTTGCAATGTTATTTAAGTACCTACATTGAAAAGTAAAAGCGGAATAAAATTCTCACTTAGCCATTTTTTATACAACTGGCAAAGCTTGACACACTAGTTTCAGGACATCATAGGTGGCATCTTGACTAAGTATCAAGCGTTTAGTTACTATCATAACGAAAAGTGTTTTTTTTTGTTTATAAATATATCACTCAGAAAAATATCTGGCTAGGTTTACTTAATTTGAAAGGTTTACTTAGTTGAGAAGTATGGGGTAAATTTTGTATTGACATACGAGCTGTGAATGTACCTACCTACTAGTAGTTTCTAAGCCCTATATAAGAACTATGCAGGCGCATACAAAATATACGCAACGATATTTTTTTGAGCCCCTGACGGAGCACGGCCCGTCGACGGCCCGGGAACGGATATGCGTGGATAGACCTTTAAAAGATTACAAAAAAAGAAATTATAAAATATTTTTTATAAAACCGTATTTATTTCCACTATTTCTTTTTCTTTTTGAATTTTGAACTTTAAACTCGCTAAGCAAGATGTGTGGAGGCTGCGGAAGCTACATTGCAATCTACAGGACATGGTTAAGCAGTGTCAGCAATGCGTGACAACCCCTTCAAATTTATGAGTACCTACCTCATATAATCATAAGATCTAATGTCCTTCGCTATAACGACTGAAATGATCTCTTAAACTCAGTTTCTTTCCGGTGGAGCGTTTCTTTGTTGTTTATTATCAATATAATGAAATATAACAAAGAATTATTTAATGGAAATATAATTGAAATTCGTACCAACATAGTCTACGCAGTAACGTAAGATCGAATTCTTATATAAAAATGGTTAAAATTATCTCAAGGAAAAGCAAAAAAATCTCAAGTTTTTCTACATCGGAGCGGTTGTTTATGGTCAGAATAATTAAAAATGGTTTCGGACAAAATGCGTACCAACGTAATGTATATTCAATCTTACACCTATATACATAATGACAAAAAAAACATGAAATTGTATTCTGTTTGCGTTTTGAATAACCCAAAAGGGTACGGTAGGGTACGGCGTTACATAGTAATCTAACGCCCTGTCGTATATTGTACACTCGAGGAATTTAATTTCACTTGGGTTTAACTTGTCGACGGTCACTTCTCAATTGAGAGAGAACTTTAACTTGTAAGCTATGTACAATCGTGAGTGCTTAGTAACGATAACTCTACCTAACTGTAAAGAAAAACATTGTGATGAAATTTGCACGTTGAATACCCCTAACCCCTGGAAGACGTACGACGCTTCCCAACTCGTACTGGGTCGCCGTGGTAAACTATGGTTTAAACTTTACCTAATGGTGCAGGGTGTGCTGCGTACACGGGCGCTTTTTCACCGGCGAGGCATGACGAGATGATGCAATGATGAGCATTGAAATTTGTATGCCAAAATTTCAAATCTCTTCTAGCACATTTTCGGTGGACGAGGATGGGCGAGGCGAGAATTGGAATATTTTTTGATGTAATAAATAAATAAATTGAACCGTTTTGCTGCCTACATAGAGTATTATACTCGCGCGAGCTCGCTATGGCTATTAATATCAATCGCGAGATTGTAGGGTACGTACGATTTGAGATTTAAAAAAAAGTTAGCTTCGTCTGATTCTTCTTCCGTTAACATATTTATTAATAATAATTTACGGGACATGTTACTTCAGCCGCGTGTTCATTGCTAGAGGAATTGAACAGCACTGAATGTTTTTTTGCAAATATTATATATCGCGGTGCAATGGAAATGAACGAGCTATTGCTTCCCAACATCATATATTATTACACCATTTTTTTTCGCACACACTGCACCCGAATTTTTGACATCGGGGGAAAATATAACTGCAACTATTCCATTTTGATCACGTGCCTACTTGAGGATACCAGGGTATTAATTGCACCCAGGTGCTACATGGGCAAGCACCGGTGTTGTTTAGCTTATTATAATATAAGAAAAAGGATCGTCAGTTAACTTTTTTGTGGACGATTGTATGTTTCTATCTACATAGTAAATTATTTAAGAGATATCCAAGGTCTTAAATAGGACACAGGTTAGAAATACCACTTTCTTTGCAAAACGAGTTGAATTGGTCGTTACTTGGTTTATGGGCTTCTATGGGTTAAATTATAAAGTAAGTACGAATATACTTTAGTAAATAATGTAATATAAAAATTGGCTTTTCTCCAGGACTTGAGGAATACGATAATATTGCAAAATTACGACGAAAGTAGACTTATTTATTGTTCTGCTACTATTAAACCAACGTCGTTCAGGTTAGTTTTCTCTACCTAATTTCGGTGACAATTTCTATTTATGGCGCAACATAATTAACTGAAACTATTTTAAAACAAGTTAAATTACATTAAACCTGATTACTTTTATAGGATTCCAATAAAATTTTAAAATAATAATTATCTTCTCGATACATTGGTCGACTACTTAGATAATTAAAATACCTAACAATAATTAATGATGTGGCAGACATTTTACTGGTTATGTGTAATTATTAAACTAGTGTCGTAAGTATCCGAGTAATTAAATTAGTGATTTAGTTCTCTTTGTTTATATTAAATAAGGGAGCATCTAGAGTGAATCAATTTAAAAGTTCGTTGCCTCACAGAGAACAGAAATTAGTTCGGGATCTCCTTGCTAAAGCTGTAGTGCTAACCCCTGGAATACCCAGCCAGGTACTATGTCGTTGTAGATACGAACATAAAGTACGGAATAACTCATTTTTTGCTGTTAATTTTGTTGGATTTCATACCTGTTGCACAAATTTAAAACACAGTAAAAAAAGGCGCATAAGTATCAATAGTTTTTTTGCTATCACGGCTTTCGCGGACTATTCATTCTTACTTGAAAGCGCTAATTGTATATAAAAAGTGTGTGAGTAAGGAATTTATAATTAAAATTGTGTTGACTTGTTGTATAATTGAATAAGAAGAATACATTACTTTAGTAGTAGATTCAAATAAAACATTAATGCCACAGACATATATTTAAAAAATAGATGTGTAAAATATAGAAGTGTAGTGTAGTTACCGCCATAGATAATACACTGTATTGTTGCCGCTGCTACGCTTGACGAACGCTTGAAGAATGCGCCCGGCAGTAATCGTAGCTCAGCATCAGTCGAATACGCGAAAATAGCCTAAGCCTATTTATTATAAACTGGAAAAAGGCCACAGCTATGAGTAGATGAATAAAACGGGACATTTCCTTCCACAGTTAAGTAATTTTGTAATCAGAACATGCATAATTCATTTTTCACCTCACTAGCTCGGAAAGGCTTTCTTTCGCATTAGAAATCTACGCGCAAAACCGTTTTTTGCACGCTAGCGTGGAAAAGGTTTTTGAAATTCGAACTTGACGGTGGGTTGTGGTGCACCTAACTTTTTCTTTCGATGAAAAAAAGATAATGACACGTTCAACTACGCGATTTGTTGACATTACATAGTTATGTAATATAAATCTATTGTTGTATTTTATTCTTATTATTGTTGACATTAAATTGACAATGATAATTAATTGTGTTTGTTAAATTATTTTAACTCATCAAAGAAGTAACATAATTTCAATAATCACACAAAATAAAAGTACAAGCAAGGATAAAAATGGATGAGGTGTAAATTCAGAACGCATCCGAAAATTAGGCACTTCTTTTAGCTAAAATCACTGATATTAAACGAGACGAGAAAATAAATATGCAAACGAGTGCATGCCGCATGTTTGTAATACATTGCGGCTTTTACTTGGTGGCACCAAGTAAAAGCCGTACAAGTGTACCGCACCAAGTTGGTGCGGTACACTTGTGGTCCTTCTTTAGTAGGCCATGACTGTCGAACGAGCGATACTTTCGTATAATGCATTTAGTAACTTGGTACGGCCGTTTCGTCATATTATTTCTGTTCAAATTTTATGAATAGTGATGTTCACTTGATGCAACACAGTTCTGGATTCTGATAGAAACAAAGTGATGATAATTTTTAAGACCTTAGAAAATGTTACAAAAATATTCTATAAAGTTTGTTTGTTAGTAATGTACATAATTTTCTTTTTGGTTTACCGGAGCAACTTTTTTCAAACACGTATAACAAAGAACTTAACTGTCTTGTTCTGGTGTTATTTTACTATATTAATATTTCACGATTTTTTATAATCAACCAAATACTTGAAAAATCATTATTCTAAATACGTGCTGAATCTGCGTTTCCGCTTCAATCAGTCGCTTCAGTGCCGAATTAGGTTTCCCATCACCAAATAGTGCTTGTGACGTTATAGGAGATTTCATACAGATCGCGGTACTTACGGCGTCTATTTAGATTGTGTGATTTAAAACTTTCCAACCTAGTCTAAAATGATGATGACGCTAACTCGTCAGTCGCCATCGTGATCTCATCACGATGGCGACATAGCGACGATAGCGAGGGGCGCGGCGTATCGTTAAACGGCGCGGGGTAATTCGCGAATTTTGGGATATATGTGAGTTTAATAACTGGTTCTGTGTAGTACTTAAACAGAAATATCTTCATATAAAAACTACGTACAAAGTTAGATTATTTTATTCTTAAATAACTCGGTTTGGGCGTTTGGGCCTGTTTTCAGAATTTTGTATGATCGGATAGAGTACATCCTATCGTGTAACAAATTAGCACATTCTTTAGACAATAACCTTAAGTGTCTGGTATGTTTTTTGTAATACCGTTATTTAATAGTAAATATATAAACTATGTGATCTATCAAAACAGTTTTTCCGCTTCTCCGGTGACCCGCCTTAAATACTAGTAACGTCTTTTTGACACTTATCATTCTATTCACGTCTTCCGATTATTATAAACAACACGGAAAAACCAAGTTTTGGAAAAGTGTTTTAAAAAAATGAAGGTTTTTTTTTACTTTTGTGATTTAGTCTGCTGACCCTAGTCTATTATGCTCATATTATGCTATAGTGTAGTACGTAGTATATTATTTAAGGCTATCAGTGCAAAAGTGGTGTAACTCACGTGCATATTTTTTTCTACAGTATAGATGCTATTTTTGTGTAAAATATTTTTATACATAAAAATAGCATCCAAATATAAAATAATTACGTACTTAAGTACGTATATCATTGATATATCTATTTTTTATATTTATATTTATCGTGTATCATTTGAAGTTTTTTTATATAACATTAAGTGACGGGACGAACAAGACGGTGCCTGACGGTAAGTTACACGCCTGTCCATAACAATTGCAGTGCCACTCAGAGCTTTAAACCGCAAATACTTGTGGGGCACTGCTACTGCGTCCGACACCCTGAGACATAAGTTGACAAGTCCCATGTGTCTGTAATTTCACCTTTACCCTTCAAAATCGGAATACAGTAACGTTAACATTACTGCTTGGCGGCAATAATAGGAAGGTGGCAGTACTTCCGTGGACGAACTCTTTCACAAGGAGTTCTACTGCTACTGAAGTAATATTGTAGAATTTTTTTAATGTAGTTTACAACATTTTTGCGACGAGAGCATCATTTATAAATACATTTTAGCAGGTACATTTGATAGGTGATTAGTTCGTTCTGCAGCTATAGTTCCGAAATTTGTATAGAGCAACAATATTTGTACTGACGAGTAGCTAAGTATTGGGGTTTGTTGTCACTGTCTAAATGTTTAGAGCCTTAGTTCCCAAAGTGGTCCAGGTGTACCCCCAGGGGTCCACGGGAGATTCGACGGGGGTCTACGTCGACGTGACAAAAATATGGGGCTTCACAATTCGTAAGAAAAAAGCACTATAAGTTTCCGGAATTGACCACTTATATAAACAATATTTAAAAAGTAATTACAACATTTGAAAATGGAATTCTTTGGCTGTAGAATACGTTTGTTTCATTTGACTGTCACTTGGTTTTACATTGTGGCGTCATTTTAGAAATTGGTTGTCTACATCACCATGGATTTAATTCGTGAAAATTTGCGTAGTATGATTTTCTACGGCCTTAAGTGTAATTTAACAGTTCAGCGTACCTTCGCTCGGCTTCAAAATGCTTTTGGCAATGAAGCACTATGCAAGACGATTATTTATAGCTGGTTTGCAGAATTCAAACGCAGTTGTGTGAATCTCAGGGACGAATTTCATGATGGTCGCCTATTCACTGCTGTGAACAACAAAAACATCGATTCTGTGCGCCGTATGTACAGACAGGCATGTGATATACCAAGAGATTCGGGCATTTTAAGGCATAGGCATGGGTCAAATACAATCAATACTACACAAACATTGGGGTGTGAAAAAGGTGTGCTCTCGGTGGATCCCACACAATTTGACTGAGGCTTAAAAAACGGATCGCGTCACTTAGTGCAATGCCATGCTTACCAGATTCAACGAAGGGGCGTCAAATTTGTTGTGGGACCTAGCAACAGGTGACGAAACATGGGTTTATAGTTACGATCCCAAAACAAAACAGCAATCGAGCGTATGGGTTTTTCGAGATGAGCCGAAATCAACCAAAGTGGCGCGCGTGCAAAGTGCCTCTAAGCGGATGATTCCTCCTTTTGTTAATAAAACTGGACACATGGCTGCTGTTGCTTTGGAGAATCGTTGTATCGTGAATAGTGATTCGTACACAACCATTTGTTTGCTGGAACTTATTGACAAACTCCGTAAAAATAACCGTAAACGCTGTATCATCTTGCACCACGATAATGCCCGTTCTCACAAGGCCAGACAGACAAATGAATATTTGAAAGTGAACAACGTTGACCTTATGAGCCATCCCGCGTACAGTCCCGACCTGACAACTTGTATTTATTTCCAAAAATTAAGAACCAGTTACGCAGTCAACAACTTTCATCACCTGAAGAGGCTGTCGAAGAGTATGAAAAATATGTTTCTGAGATTGTCATGGAGGACTGGCATAAATGTTTTAAAAATTGGTAACGCTACGTAGGTAACGGAGAATATTTTGAGAAATAATAAATTAATTTCTGACCATTTATAGTATGTTTTTCTTATTTATTCTGGAAACTTATAGTGCGCCCCACGTATACCAAATTTTTTCGTTACACTCTGTAAACATAATTAGATGTTGTTTCATTAGCAGTAGAGCTCCTTGTGAAAGAGTTCGTCCGACAAACAATAATGTGTGCATCACAGCGTTTCAGTTTTGAAGGTTAAGGGCGATGGTGAAATTACAGGCACATGAGACTTATCCGCCAGGGTGACGGGCGCAGTGGCAGAGCCCCTCAGATCTTTATAATTTATAGCTCTGAGTGGCACTGCAACAGTTATGAACAGACGTGTCGCTTACCAGTCTTGTTCACGTTCACACACACCACCAGGCACACGACTTGTTCGTACCGTCACTTCGTTATTATAATATATTTATAGTATTTTTCTCTTATTCATTCCGGAAACTTATAGTGCGCCACACGTATTAAAATTATCTTAGTTAATAAAAAAGGTAATAAGTTCGCAGGTTGTGAGGTACAATTTCTGACAGACAATACTTTCCTTATTTTATTTGTTGTTTCGAATTCTTCGTTTAGAATTCTTTTTTGCATTTTAAAATGAATTAGGTACTTACATTATGTTAAGAAAAATAAGCTAACGTTCTATACATTGTCCATGAAATGTGCACAACTTATTACTTACTTAGTTACGCTGAATACCTTATCATCATCACCGTAAATTGCCTCTTCATTCTTATATATATTAGGAATAAGACTGAATATCATAATGAGAATTTAATGAACACAAAGTAGAAAATAACAGGGACGCATCTAGTTTAATCTTTATTTGTACACTGATATTATCGTAGAAGCATCACCATAATCACATACCAACAGAGCCGTGTTGAGAGGTGATTATTAAGCAAGGTGGTCCTCTTTTTGCTCAGGACCTGATTTGTTTTGCAATATAATAACGATGTATAGGTTTTAAACTATTGTGAACTAGTAAACTACTGATAAAACCACATGTGATCATAAGTCAAAAGTTTTTTTATCGCAAGAAAGTAAAAAAAAATGAACTACATGAAACAATGTGACATTTTACAACTCTTTCTTTCTGATTTCGCAACGCAGAAAACTACAACGCAAATTGCTGCGATGCGATTGGTGTGGTGACAAGGGTGAGAGAATTGTTATATTGTTATGTCTTGGGTACTTAAAGTACAATACGATAGGGTAAAACAGGTTTTAATCTTGCTTCATTTTCTATGACAAACTGCGTCCATTGAAATGGCTTTCAAGGCCAGCTGATCGCAAAGGTTGGTGACCAAGACGATACGCAAAACAAACACACTTGACTTCACAGGGATTGGCATGGCAACAGACACCAGTTCCAATACGGTCAGATCGAGGGAATTGTTCTTTGTGTTGTTCGATTTTTGTATCAGTCTTCTTCTTGTCGTATTGATGGCATACACTATATTATTGTAGCCCAGAAATTATTGCCGCTACCCGTGTCACTAGTAGTGACCAGCCATGTTTGCCATCGTTTTGAAAGGATTTGCCAACCGGAGTGACGTACTCGCCGATTGATGTACAGAGGATATGAATAGTACGCTATTGCGAGGAGGTTCCTTTTGTGCACCCAATTTGGTGTATCAGTCATAATAACAAAGTAGTGGAGCATTTTTAAAAACATTATGACATAAACAAGGAACTTCTTTTTTTCCCGTTTCTCTAGATGTAGCCAAGAATTACATTATTACACCTATTATATGCCTACAAGTCTTTTGCAGTGTCTACGGTTATAATCTTTATCTCGTGCTGTAAAGTACAAATGAGCGTAATTTACAAATATGACTGAAAGAAGTAATTTAGATATTTTGATACAGAACTTTATGGTTTATGTTGTGATTAATTAGAGTGAAAATTGTACATTGTTACCATTATTATTGTAAAGGGCGATCTATTGAGTTGTACTAATTAATTGGTTGTATCTGGGACTTCGTTCGAGGTCGTATATAATTTAATCATGTGCAAAATTGTTTCAATTCAACAAAACATTCAAATAAAATTCCATAGTTGTTATAAACATTTAAAATATGCTGACAACACGGATTTGTATATTTTTAATAGGCAACTACTCGTATTATTGTTTTATACTTTGTAATTTTTCTAAATCACTTCAAAGCTGACATAAATAGTGTAAAGATTGTCCTATTCAAGGCATATTGCCAGTCTTTTTATACTTGCAGTCTTTGGGTCAACTACACTTTAAAATCTCTTAGCGCTATACGAATTTTGCACAATAACAGATTACGGATATTGTTGCAGCTGCCACGATTTTGCAGTGCATTGGGGATGTTCGCCATAGCTAAGGTAGATAGATGGCTTTGCAGCTATTACGAGAAAAAGAGCGGCTTTCCTGATGCATAAAGTTCGTCGTAGTGACAAAACCCTCCTGAGTATAATCGCAAACAGGATCCAAGGTTCTTTTCATGCGCCCTGCTCCCGGTTGCATATTTTTGTAGACAAAATTGTGATTTGTAGTACTAACTCTATTTTTAAGTGATTTGTTGTAGTAACTTCTATGGGTGAATATTCCGAAATGAAGATGATTTGAATTTAAATAAATTATTCAAAGAACGCAGAACGAATCAAAATTGGTCAAGATCATAATTTCCTGAAGAGACCATATCCAAAACAGAATACTGTTTTTCATATAACTTCATTTCATGGGTTATCATTTTATAACTTTACCAGGAGGGCCATCATGATTATGTATTTACTTTTGTGATTGACACGGACAGTTGGTCGCAATTTTCTCACGACACTCGTGGATTGTCAAGTGGCAAAAGGAATTTGCATCCATAATGTAACTAGCGCTATCTCCTTCATAGATACGAGCGTTAGACTGGTTGGAAAGAAAGATTAAAATCGCGAAAGCGTAGCTTCATTAGAATTAGTTAGCTCACGCTCGCAGCATTTTAAAGTTGTCGTTTAACAACTTACGTCTTTACGGGTATTTTGCTTTCTATTTATTTTAAACAATTTTTAATCGCCACTTTGTTACTTTGTTATTTCATTTACGTGAATAAAATGTCTTTCTGTAATACATTTTTAATTTTTTTTTATGAAACGAAGTGACGGGACGAATAAGTCGTGTGCCTGGTGGTAAGCGACACGTCTGTTCATAACTGTTGCAGTGCTATACTCTCGGTCGGGACTGTACGCGTGATGGCTCATAAGGTCAACGCTGTTCGCCTTCAAAAATTCATATGTCTGTCTGGCCGTGTGAGAACTGGCATTATCGTGGTGCAAGATGATAAGGCGTTTACGGTTATTTTTACGGTGTTTGTCAATAACTTCCAGCAAACAAATGATGGTGTACCAATCACTATTCACGGTACAACGATTCTCCAAAGCAACATTAGCCACGTGACCAGTTTTATTTCATAGTTCTTAAAATAAGAAGGAATCATCCGCTTAGAGGCACTTTGCACGCGCGCCACTTTGGTTGGTTTCGGCTCATCTCGAAAAACCCATACTCTCGATTGCTGCTTTGTTTTGGGATCGTAACTATAAATGCATGTTTCGTCACCTGTTGCTATGTCCCACACTAAATTTGACGCTCCTTCGTTGAATCTGGTAAGCATGGCATTGCACTAAGTGACGCGATCCGTTTTTTGAGCCTCAGTCAAATTGTGTGGGATCCACCAAGAGCACACCTTTTTCACACCCAAATGTTTGTGTAGTATTGATTGTATTTGACTCATGCCTATGCCTAAAGATGCCCGAATCTCATGGTACGAGTATGTCACTCGCCCGTCTGTTTTAATCATACGGCGCACAGAATCGATGTTTTTGTTGTTCACAGCAGTGGACGCCTGACCATCACGAAATTCGTCACTGAGATTCACACGTTTTGCGTCACGACCGCGTTTGATTTGAAACCAGTTATAAATAAGCCGTCTTGCATGGTGCTTCATCGCCAAAAGCAGTTTGAAGCCAAGCGAAGCTCCGCTGAGCTGTTACATTACGCTTAAAGTCGTAAAAAACTATACTATGAACATATGAACATATTCACGAGTTAAATCCATGGTGATGTAGACAACTAATTTCTAAAATGACGCCACAATGTAAAAACAAGTGACAGTCAGATAAAAAAAACGGTATTCTACAGCCAAAGAGTCCCATTTTCAAATGTTGTAATTACTTTTTAAATATTGTTTATTTAAGTGGCCAGTTCCGGAAACTTATAGTGCGCCCTATGTATACTGTATACTTCCAAGTATGGAAATTGGAAATGAAACGAATATTTTTTCTCGATCTAAAATTGCGTTTTATTCATTTAAATAAACCTGGTTTTGCAACTCCCACGGCCATGAAACAGTTATGTCTAACATAATGCATTCTACTTTATTCAGAACTATAGTTTCAAAAAATATTTCCAAATAGTTTATTTATAATTTACCGAAAAAACATATTGCAATTTACGCAACCTACATACTTGTTACATATTTTAGTTAAATTACTGGTATTTACTTGGTCTGTAGTTAAATGCAAGTATATTTTACTAAATATAATTTATGAAATAAAAGGACAAATAGAAGAAAATATACATTAAAAATCCCCCGACATAAAACAACATACTAATCCAAGTCAATAAAGTTACCATCAAAATAAACCTACAAACAATGTTTTAAAATAATTTAACGAGTCCAAATACTATAGTTCTACTGTAGGTAGTTGAACAGTTGGATAGTTTGCAGACTATACTGGTTGCAGCATCAGACCAAGACCGGCAGCTCACCGGTGCCGTCCGTTTGCACGGACCTTCCCAGAGTCCAGGGTGGGAATAGCTGTTTACCCTGTTCTCCTAATCGCAGTGGACTGTCTGGAACACTTGGTAGCCCATTACCGACGCCATTCCTTTATGTCCGAGCGGTAGGATTCTCCAATCCTGACGCCCGAAGATCGAGGACGTCGATGCGGACGACGATTCGGGGTCCGTGAAAACACAGAGCGTCAGTTTTGTCAAGGGCCACCCTTCGGCCCAGCATTTGGATCCGCCCAAAGACCTGCCGAACACCCGCTGCAGCACGCGCCGCCGCCACATCAAAATTCTCCCCTTGGGCTATGACCAGGGTGTCGTCCGCGTACCAGAACACCCGAAACCCGGAAGGAAGGGACCCAATCATATACGATGTTCCACAGGAGCATCAGAGTCATCAGAGACACATTCCAGTCGAATTGAAAATGTTGGCTACAAATAGATCTTACAATTTTCAATTGCGTTTTAATTGTTTGTTTTCCATATGTTAAATGTAGCAGTGTCAAAACGCAAGTCTAAATACAATATTGAAATATAACAAGATCTTATGAGAATTTTAAGTAGTCGAAAGCACAAAAATGGTTTACAAGTTTAACCAAAATCAAACTCCCAAGTTTACTCCATTACTCTTTCCATGCGCGTAGAGTTTTCCAAAGAGCGATACTTCTATGCCAAGGAGCGGAAAAGAATCTATCATTGTAGTCACTCGAATTTAGTCACAGTTACAGGAAAATTTACTTGTATAATATATGTCGTAAAGTTGTTGTGATTTACGAGTGGTAACATGTCGTTGTACATCTGTGACTCACTCATTCCATAGGTCATCCATAAGTTACGCCAACTGCCTCAGCGTTGTCGTATTATGTTTCGGCCAAATTTTTTACTTGAGAAAGAAAAATCAGCGGAATTCATTTGAAAAAAGCGAGACATAAAATACAAAGTAATAAGTCCTGAATTTCTATTTTTAACTGACATTAAAAAAGGAGGAGGTTCTCAATTCGACTGTATTTTTGGTTGTATGTGTATTACGCGATTACTCCGTTATTTGTGAACCGATTTTGACGATTCTTTTTTTGTTGGAAAGATGGTACCTCAGTATTGATCCCATTTAAATTTAAAGAAAATATTCCACCTCTAAGGGTGGCAAAGTAGGGGATGAATTCAGTTTTGCGCACTTTAAGGTAACCGATTTCAATAAAACTTGGCAAATAAATGTAATTCCACGAACTTTTGGTGTTGCGTTTTTGAAGATTTAAACTTTAAACATCTAGCAAAATTTATGGGGAATGAATGTCTTAAAATCGTGATATTAACGCGTACAACCCATTTCGCTGTAACCAGGGAGTAGACCTCAATGATAGAGGTAGGAGTAGGTCGTAAAGTCATAATCGTAATTAGTAACCAAATCTTGTCTGCCTGCTCTATCGTCATTCATAAATTATTATTTCCTTGGTGGCGGCCATTAAGCTTGGGCCTGTGTCAGTTTTAATGTATGTTATCATTTAATACTGATCGAGAACGCTAACGATTAGGCAGCAGCAAGGTATTTATTTTTGGAAGAACCTCTTCAGCGGACTGTTGTTGTGGATATCTTACATGATGTAAAAAGCAATCATGGACAAACAACAAACTAAAGCAATGTATTATTAGAGCATACAAAATCTCACAAAACGTTAATAAAGGGAGAATACCCATAAAGAAGAAGGAATTTCAGGTTAATAGGACGGGGAACATAGGAAAGAAGTCAACTTAGGACGTTCAAAGAAAATATGATCAAGGGTACCCTCATCTGCCTCTGTGGCTGAACGGTTACCATGCCGGCTGCCACGCAGAGGTCCCAGGTTCAATTCCCGGGCCAGGAGTACATCTACATGTACATTTGTTTCTCTAGTGAGTTCGGGTGTAATTTGTGGATGTCTATATGTGTGTCCGTGACACCCGCGGCACAGGGTTTCCCTAGTGCGGGGCTGTGAGTGTATGAGTATTTCCGTCATGATTGTGCTAAGGATTTTGAGATTTTGTCACATTTTTTCAAAAAACACAACTTTTTAAAAAGAGACAGTGCTGTATAAAGTTATGTCTATCCTTCATTCCAGTGTTTGCTTAATATTTGGTATAAAAAAGTTGTTATCGTTCGATATTTTACTGTCAGAGTGTACGATAGTTTATTTATGGTCCATCAATTTATAACGACCCTTAGAGGAAAGAAAATAAGTAACGACCACTTCTTCGGTGCTAAAATTTGGCATATTTTAAAAACCAGGATCGTTTTAAAGTTCCACGGTCACCACCCATTGGTATGGTAGTGCGTAGATGACCGAAATATCAAGATATGAGATGACATAGACCTACAGAAGAATAAAAAGAAATGAAACAAGATATAGTGTAGGGTAATAAAGCGTAAATTTGAATAAACTTTGAGTCTTCATTTCAGTCTAAATTCTTTTGATATTTATAAGCAGCGCTCAGTTCATTATTACCTTTGTCGTGATTTTTTTTTAATATTTCGGATGTGGAGCATACTTTCCTGTTCACTCTCACCTTGAAAAGGCGCAAGTTATAGCATTCAGGGATCAATTGCTGTTCCCTATGAAATTGAGTTAATTTGTGTAGATTGTTTCTTTGTATTCGCATAAAATCTCTGTTGAACAATTAAAAAAAAAATTTTTTTCATTCTAAACTTAAGGAGCTTTGCCGTATAGCAAGATGGTAATTTACTTTAGATTATTTGATAAGGTAATCGATATTCCGCCTAGTACCTACTCCATGTACTTGTACATTGTATTCCTAGTTGTAATTGACTTAAACTTTTGAAGTTCTAAGGTTGTGTTGTAAAGTGCATAGTGATGGAAAAATTATGAAAATATCTAAATTATTGTAATTATTAATACAAAGATCGAACGCAAAGAAAAAATCCTTCGATCTGCGAACTTGCGTCTTTATACCAATTAGGGCCACCGCTTTGACAACTGCTTATAGATCGAGTCAGCTGACTGACGGGCGCAGTGGCAGTTCCCCTCAGATCTTTGCGATTTAAACCTCGGAGCGGCACTGCAACTGATATGGACAGGCGTGTAGCTTACCATCAGGCGCATGACTTGTTCGTTCCTTCACTTGATAATATAAAAAAACTTGACAAGTCCCGTGTTCCTGTAATTTCATCAGCACCCTTCAAAACCGGAACACTGTAACGGTCACATAACCGTTTTGCGGCAGCAATAGATAAGGTGGCAGTACTTCCCTGGACGAACTGTTTCACAAGAAGTTCTACTGCTACTCGTTGTAGTAGTTCTGTGTTGGTTACAAATCTTCATTGTATTGTAGTAGGTTTTTCAGCTTTTCGCTGTAAGCATATCAAGGTAGTAGAACATTAAATATTCAACGGAATCAATAATATGTAGATTAGTCAACTCTTTCTAATAGATGCCTGAAATACCACCATCTACAAAAAGCATGGACTAATTATTTACAGATTCACTTTAAGAATGTCTTCACGCGTACTCTGTTATGTAATGATTACTCATTGTTGTATGTTCTGTACGGTAAAGGATAACGGGTTGTTTTGACTATTGTATTCATGAAACACATAAAATATTCCGTTTACATAGGGCATTAAGTCCCAGCTAGGTCGGAATATTGTGAAATAAGATACAATTGCAGAATAATGCGAATACTTTACGACGCGGTCTCAACCTAGGGAATTCTTTGAACTATGCGTAGTACAGCAACGAAATAATAATACACTACCCTAAGTAAAACAATGCAGAAAAATTTATTTATCAAATTGGTCATACCAGGAATTAAATAATACTTTCTAATTTATTTATGAATAAATTGAAATTAAAATACATTTATTCATATCAGACAACATAATCTATAATAATTGTTAATATATTCGTTATACTCGTATTAAAATAAATATATTTTGATATGTAAAAATATTTTATTGACAATGAAGAGTCAGGTGAAGGCGGTGACATAAACAAAATGTATCATTATCTCCAGCCATGTTTATGTATATCAGGTCCTCCCTTTTAATTTTGACGAGGAACTCTGATCGCTAGCAGCTGGCCTAGGTGCCTCTTCCAGACTTCTTCGGTGTCAGTTTGGAGCTCGTAATGTAGTTGGCCCAACTTTCTCCTTACTGTTTGTTATTATATGTGTATGTATGTATGTATTGTCTGTACTGTAGTTAGCAGTAAAAAACAATGATGCACAGAAGTTGGCGTGCTATAGCCACATCTCACACAGACTGACAATAACCACTGGATCCAGTTGCATTGCCACCAGGTATTGTCGACAGAATGTCATGTCGATGAACGTCGTACCACTACATACCACGGTTGGTACGAGAAGCTATCGAGATCACGAAGTACAAAACATTTAACCGTGATGATGGTTTTAAACTGTCCAGTGCATGGAATCCGGTCCTTAGTGTGTGCAGTAATAAAAACAAAAAACCTCGAGTTCAGTTTCGCGTGTGGATACAGTGAGTGTGGTTTGTGTGAAAAAAGTGAGTGACAATGGTAACGCCACAACAAATCGCCATGAAGGTAGTAGTCGTCGACAGCGCAAGAGGATAGACAAATATGTCTGCTCTTAAAGCTGTCATCTGCCGTCCAGTCAACCCGAGACCATGGAGCGTTTGAAATATCGGGAAAATAAAAAGAAGTCATACTGTGGTAAGAAACCTGAAATTAGTGATAATCATTTAGTGAATAACGACGAAAGCCTTAAAATGTATATTATCTCATAGGGACTGATGCCAGTTGAATGATGTAGTGTTCTCCATAATTGGATCTTAATAATTGTTAATTTACCATGTATATCGCCCATGTCATGTATGTAACAATTATAATACATTGAATTACATCATATTACTAATTATATTACATATTGGTTACAATAATTCAAATAAAGTAAACAAAATCAATTCAAGTAATTAAAAATAAAAATGAAATTAAATTAAAAAAACAATTTAATAAATTCATGGTACTTAATAGTGGCACCTGTTGTTTAAGTGTATCATAGTACAGTGGTTTACGTTAGTGCAATCAGGCCTACCAGCTCTCGTGGTCAAGATGCTGTTGGTGTTTTCATCGTGTCCGATTTGTTTGTTCCGAAGAGCATATCAAGCTTGTTCATAGGAAGTAAATAAGCAGTTAATGTGGTTGTCATGGAGCGTAAATAAGACCTAGTGTGTAAGGGAAAATTGTATACGAATATTTAAATTGTTTGTCACCGCGATAATCATAATCATCATCTTGTGTTATTATATATATATATATATGTATCATTGTAATATATGTATTATGTATATAAATAATACGTATATATTAGGTTTATGTGTTAATATTTGCGAAGATTATTTTATACATTTCAGAAATATCATATTATTTATACCACTAAAGTTCGCACTTCCATCAAACTTACGGCGTCTTCTAATTGTAGATTTATATTAGTTATTTGTATATTATATACGCATCTATAACCATTATGAATTTACCAAAGTAATCAAGTCTACATTCCCATTAGTTCTTCAATGTCAAGTGCCTACTTAAATTTGTCACGTAGGAATCCTTGACAAGTTCTGTTTGGCTTGTTACCAACTTTATACGAGACATGCGTGCCTCATAACAAGAGAATTTATTGCCTTGAGGGCCCTTTATGAGTTTAGACAAGAATTGATAATGCGAGATTATATATTAGAGCACTACAAATTATGTAATTCAAAATAATAAGTCATCTACAAGTTCTTCCAGGTATTTGATACGAAAACCTTTTAAAACTAAAAGGTATTAAGGGGAGGGATCTTCATTTTATATATACAGATATGTACGGTTGCTGTACGCTGTATTGTTAAATATGTGGTCGTACAGGAATATCTTTGACCGCAGTAATCGCATGTGAAATGGTTTATATTTGCTTGTTTCCTGACAACCATTCATTCGACTCGAAAGACCGTCCAGGATTTCGGAAGTAGTCTATGGGATTCCTCAGCTGGTCTTCCTTCATACATATTTATAATAATAATGATTGCTAGTCTGTATAATTATAGCCATTGCTAGGCACAGCTCTCTTCTCCCTTAGCACGCGGGTAATGTGGATAGGGAACTTCACACACAGCAGGTTACCTCAAGACGTTTTATTTCACTGAAACGCTTATGCTTCATTTCACATTAAATTTTGCATATAAATTCCGAAAAATTCTGAGGTGCAAACCTGGATTCGAAGCCTTTTGCTTGAGAGGTAAGTAAAACCATTAGGCTACCACAGCAATACTTACCTAGCAAAAACTCACAGTACATCGGTAGGTACTTTAGTACTTGTATTTTTGTTATAGTACGAGCACACACACGTACGCCATTTCACACATTTAAATTATCATTTACTGGTAACACCAACAACAGCCAACAGTAATATTATTGTTGATTTATTTTTACGACCAGTAGGTATGTAGTATTGTAGCAAACTTCAAATATAGACACACGGGTTCACGACAATATGATTTTAATCGGGTCATTAACTCTAGCTCACTGCGTTTAGGATGAATATTGATAATTACTTAGTAAAGACATCAACGCAATCCTATGTACTATTAATGCCACTTATAATATTCACCGTAACCTGTGGTTCGCGTTACTGTAAAACACGAAGGTAAACATTAGCTATCAAAGCTTGGCATTAGCATGGTTTCGTGGCATACTTTCGACTTACACATGTATGTACATAACTTGGAAAGGTTTACACCATGTCTATTCGATAGCAGGCAAGCACGAACAGCGTTCCCTTTCATGAAACAGTATCGCGCTCCACATCTAACATTTAATTCTCACACACATACATTTTAGCTCAAAACCATTATGAAAAGAACTTATAATCGTGAGAACCTTAACAGTAATGTGACTTATGCAACCGTTAATATTGTTCCATATTCTATAAAATTAAGGTTATTAAAATAGACTACTAAAATATAGCTGACAATACTCTATAACAATGTTACAAAACAACTTTTACTGTCGAAGGAAAGTCATTACCAATATAGGTGTCTCTCTATTTCTATTCAATGAGGCTATGTTGTTATGGTATTTCAAGGCTCTACATTGGCCCAAGTAAATACCACAATTGCATCGTCCGAGCGCCATTGTTGCAATATATGCCAACAATAACAATACTTGTCATGACATCGGTAAACGTAACGAAATAATTTGAAATGTCAAAGCATGGAACCGACCTCGCTCCCACTCTCGGAGCAACGGTACTATCGTCTCTGGCGGCGCCGGCGCACGCGGCGAACGCTCCACGCTCCGAGGTCTCTGCCCTCCTCCGGCCAACCTGCACGCGTCACTGCGCCTACGCCGCGAGCGCACTTTACATTCCATACAAAAAAGATTGATTTTCAAAGTACATGCTCGAATTTACCCCATAATTCAAGAGTTCGGTAAGTTTTGGAAAACTTTTAATGTGACCTATTATGGTACGTAGCAGTGTGTGAGGAACTTTTATCAATACAGCCTTTTACGAGCTGCCAACTTCGGGAGTTAAATGTGATGTGTGAAATGTTGTGAATTATGGAGATTTTATGTTTGCATAACGACGAAGTGATTTTTGGCGTGCTTCAACGGAGAGGTGGAAGTTTGTGAAAATTTAAAGGACCGAGGGTAGCGAGTGGTTGCTTGCTGGCACAACTCTAACGAACGCCTCCATCAAAGGTAAGTTAAGCCTCACTTGTGAATTTTAAACAGGTATAGGTATATTCAATGTGAATATATGAGTTTCAGACTTAAGCAGAGATGTGAATTGTGACGAATATATTTGTTTAAATTTCACAAGTTGATCACCGAAAGAACGCATAGACGGCGTCTCTAAATAACTGAACGTTGTCTTGATAATTGTGAAGAAAATTTATGTAAATGAGGGTGCTGTTGCCGAGGGATGTGGTCCAATTTTGTTGCGAGTAAGTTCATTTTAAATTAGAGCCTTACAGACGTCGTTAAATGGCATGAAATTGAAGACACGCAGTTCCATTGTGTTGCGTGTGTACAATGCGAACGTTGTAAATAATATATTCGAAAAGTCCTGAAAGTTGATGAAACGACAGTTTGTTCTTCGTTGTTGAATTTATAATGTTAATGGTATATATTTTATATGACGTACTCCAATTATAAAATTCGCATCACATGCACATACTTTAAATAGAATGGCATGTTAATGCTAAGTGGCTGCCGTAACCTTAAGTCTCGATGTTAAATTCTAAGGAGTAGCAAGTCTCTTTACTGTTTGCTAAAGGGAAATAATTTGTCATGTAGTGAATTGCAATTTCCAATGTATTAGACTAACTCTTGCATCATTCCATTCAAAACGTGACTGTTAAGAGGCTAAAAGCAAAAGTCGAGTCCGGGTACTTGAACTATCTACTATTTAGGATGCTATTAACTGTTTGCAATTTCAAATATCCTGAGAAAATAGTGTAAAAAGATGAATTAAAAACCAGTTTTTCCTTCATTTTTAACCAACTTCAAAACAGGAGAAGATTCTCATTTCGTAAGTATTTTGTTTGTTTGTTTTGGATGATTCCTTTTTTGTTGGAAAGAAGGTATTGGTCTCATTTAAATTTGAAGAAAATATTCCACCTCTAAGGGTCTCAAATTAGGGAATGAATTCGATTCCACGAACTTTCAGTAACAGACTGCAATAAAACTTGGCAAATAGATATAATTCCACGAACTTTTAAGGTTTGGTTTTTTTTAATAAAAAAAGTTATATACAAAAAGTTCGTCAAGTTTAATGTGTTTTCAAGTTTCTTGCGATGAAATAAAATACAGTGTTATAATTATAGGTTGAAAAACGTTCCTTTATCTAGTTGAAAGTATCCCAATCTATTTTCTTGCAGTATTTAAGAGACAGTTGACATGAGTTTGAAACAAAGCAATCATGTATTTTTCGCTCGTGGCATTATAAAACGGCTTTCCATTTGTAAAACATTATCTTGATTCCTTTTTAAAGCTCTTCGTAACAAAGCAGAAACGACAGATTCATAAAGATATTGTATTATTTTATTTACAATCATAATAATACTTGAAGTATTACCTCCAAGTACATTCAAATTGATAATTTACAATTTTCAAATAATTGTGTGATTTACAACTTTATTCAGTGAATTTTTTTATTAGAAATTAGTGTAATGTATGGTGACTGTAAACTTTATCCATATCAGCTGCAGTGCCACTCAGAGCTTTAAGTCGCAAAGATCTTAGGGGCTCTGCCACTGCGCCTGTGGTTTGACAAGTCCCATGTGCCTATAATTTCACTAGCACCCTTACCCTTCCAAATCGGAACGCAGTAATGCTCACATTGCCGCTTGGCGGCAGAAATAGGTAAGGTGGCAGTACTTCCCTGGACGAACTCTTTCACAAGGTGCTCTATTGCTACTGCATAGTATTATGATAATAATAATCGTTTATTTGTCCCAGTACATTAATAAATAATATGCTATATATAATAAGCTCATGGAGGTAGTCTCGATCTCTGATGTTTCAAATAAAAAAAAAATATTGTAAATGTTATTTACAAAGAGCAACCCCTAGAGTTTCTTGCTCATTCTTCTCAGGGGAATCTGCCTTACGAATGAGCGGTAGAGTTTAATATTGTGACGATTTCAAGTGTAATAATGCTTACCTATGAAATAAAGATTATTTTGAATTTGAATTTGAAATTGAATAAAAACTATATTATACATAAACTCTATTACCACATCTTAGATAATGATGTGAGGTATAAGGTCTATTAGCTTAGCACAGGCGAAGAATTTACAGTAATGCTAATGTTATATCACAGTACGCTATGTCGTTGCCGTATTTTCTCAAACTGGTATCTTATAAAGAGTGATTATTCGAGAGATGGCAAAATTTTCTATTTATTTTAAATTTCTTATCAAGGGTGTTAATTTGGACGCATTACTTTTAGAATAGGTAAAAGCCAGTGCGTGAATATGAAGGAAATATGATGTGAAATCAGACTGCAAAATTTGTATATACAATCCATTTTTTGCATTTCAGGAACTATGTGCTTTAAGATACGAGTTTGAGAAAGTAAGGCGATGATATTTAAAACAAAGTAATTAAAGAAATATACCATTCTTAAAGAATGCTTGTCTTTGACATATACAGAATATAAAGTTAGCGCACACGTCTACTCTTTAGTGCAATCAAGATAGATAATCTATTTATCAGAATTGTCACTTTCTTAAGCTGCTTTGAACGCTTTGTAAATAACGCAAAGTACAATTCACACCAAAGAATTTTGACACATTAAGAATAATTACTTCCTAAGAATAATTAAAAATCTTAAAAATGTGATGAGATAATACTACCAGCATCATTTAAAGTACAGTAAAGGAAATTAAGGTCATGGTTATTTCTTTTAGTAATGGTTACTGACTTGCGTATATTGTTTTGTTTGTGGTTTCGTCAGGGTCGGCAGGGTGTAAAGAGGTCTTTAGGTTAATGCGGGGTAAACGTTGGTTATGATGCTTTGGAAGAGAAAAAAATACAACAATGTGCTTAGTGGAATATAGAAACAAGTAACTTGAAGTAAAAGTAATTTAGTATTTAAATATTAGTCTCTATAAATTAGCCTTACAAGTAAAGGTTAAACTTATAAAAGGGAGTTTTATTTAACTAATATGAAACTAATATTAGTAATACTGAGGAAAATTCGGTTTTAAAATGAAGTCAAAGTTAATCTAACATCTTTTTCTTTTATCTGTCATCTCATTAAGTAGGTCAAACCATTTAGCATTACACCGAGGTAAATAAAAAATTGAATTTGTTCGCTAAATGTTTTGTCCTTATTTGATTTAAACATAATTGATTGGCACATTTAACATCTTTTTGTTGTCTTTTAGAAGAAGCGTATTTTATTAAAGTATATCTCATTTAAGCTCCTAAACAGAATCGATATTGATGGTCTGTTCAAGCATTGTAACTTGAAAACATCAGAAAATTGTAACAGAGCCATTTGTGTGTTGCAGTTAATTTTCGATGATGTTACAACAAAATTACATTCCCGTTTGTTGATTTACTCTATGTCCACTATATTGAGAATAAGCACAGAGACAAGTTAGTTAAATCTCCCACAAAGCGAAGTAAGTACGCCATTTTGTGTGCGCGAGGTGTACAACACCATAATTATTCTACATATAATGATTTTCGTATCTTCTCTTTAAAACGATATAGTAATGGCTTAACACTTTGTGTTTATATGTATATTTTAGGTAAAGTAAGTGTAATTATTAATGTCAGCATACAATAATGAGTAATGAAATACTATTATCGTATTTACACATACAGAACTGCCGTTAACAATCTTCGATTCGTTGGACAATAGAGATTACGGGTAAACCAGATTGCAACTGTGCTGTCCTAATTTTTTTTTATTATGACATGTGATGGGATAGACAAGTCGTGCGCTTGTTGGTATGCTACACGCCTGTCCATAGCAGTTGCAGTGCCATTCAGAGAGCTTTAAATCGCAAAGATCTGAGGGGCACTGCCTCTGCGCCCGTCACCCTGAGACATGTTGACAAGTCTCATGTATATATATACCCTTCAAAACCGGTAAACAGTAATGTTGCCATTACTGCTTGGCAGCAGAAATAGGTAAGGTGGCGGCAGTACTACCCTGGACGAACTCTTGCACAAGGAGCTCTACTGCTACTAATTGTATCTATAGTGACTACGTCTCTGCTATAGGTAATATAAAATAATAGTTCTTTTTTGCGCTTTACTACGTCTTAAATTTCTTGCCTATATTAGAAGCATACTCTTTATAAGCGTAATATTTATTTCACTTCTTTTTGGAAAGTGGCGCAGTACAAGAATAGCGCAAATAAATTACGTGTGTTCGCGACATAGGCATAAAAAAATAACGATCTGTGTGAAGTGCGTCTTGGCATCTGTGTACGTTGCGATGTTTTTCTCAAATACTTGTACTCTTGTTTTGTTATAATTGAATATAAGACATTTTTATTGAGAGAGGGAATTTACTTTCGAGAAAACAAGAGCAGACGAGATAAATGCGCACAAAATTCACCTTACGCTTTTGCTATAACAAATCTCAAAGATAAGTGTGTAGCTTGTCATCCTTTGTTTAAGACTTTAACGACAATGTGTGAAAGTCATGAAAAGGCTTATCGTACACCAGAAGTTATTACAAAATTAATACCGCTGATATTATGAGAACATTTTCTCTAGAGAAAAGTCGGCAGCCATTTGCAGTCATAAAAATGTTCATAATTACAATTCTAAGTAATTACTTAA
This sequence comes from Hyposmocoma kahamanoa, assembly GCF_003589595.1. Classification (NCBI taxonomy): domain Eukaryota; kingdom Metazoa; phylum Arthropoda; class Insecta; order Lepidoptera; family Cosmopterigidae; genus Hyposmocoma; species Hyposmocoma kahamanoa. The sequence goes on from NW_020654878.1 coordinate 7,085,076, forward strand.
ATTAGAGCATTTTGAACGTGTAAAGTTATAAAATAATAAGCAGTTTAGCGACGTCTATAAGCGACATGTTGTAATGAATTTTCTTGGTTACTTTCATTTTCTTACTGTACAATTAAATACAGTGGATGTAGTTAAGTTTTGCTTTCAATGTATCAGGTAACTCAGAGGTTGTAATCCGTAAATCCTGATTTCACATGAAAGCGAGTAAATGTGGTGATAAGTTTCCTTCGTTAAATAGAGAGCATGAAATATGAGACAGCTGGAAGGTCAAGAAAACTAAACCTAACGTGGTTTTTCATACTTGATGAAAACATTACGAGTGATATGTATCAACGGTCTTGGGTAACTGAATTACTGGTACAAAGCTGCATGCTAGTTTTTAAAATTAATAACGAGACTATGGATTAAGCTGCATTAATTAATTAATAATTACGCGCATATAGTCATAGCCTATACTACGGAAAATCCTGTATAGCGGGTGCATTGAACACATTCGTAGACAACCACAAATTACAGTCACACTCACGATAGAAATAAATGTAGGCAATACAAATATTTCTCTCGGCCCGGGAATCGAACCAGTGACCTCTGCGTGACTAGCAAGGTAACCGTTCGGCCAGAGAGGCAGTTTTACATTAAGTACTTAAATAGGTTGGAAGGAATGGAAAAAATGGTGCATTGCATGTTAACAAAAATGCTAGCAGCATTCCCTTGTGCATAGCTGTGCCGGTATTTTAAATTCATAATTCATTTATTTATAAAAACACAGGTTGTGTAGAAGTTGACATGGAACAAAATAAGTATAGTTTCACCATGTACCGCTAAATATTAGGCATACAAACACATTGAATTTTACATTATACATTTATTCACATGCACTTCAACAGACTAAACTAGATGTAATATATTTTTTGAAAATATCAAAAATGTGGAGTAAATAAGTCAGTCAGTAATTTAAATGCGGTGATAGTTATTTGGGTATGACATCAATTGTAAAATGTAACTAGATGTCAAAATAATAATTATTTGAATAATGTCAAAACAAATATACAAATATGAAAACTTAGACAACGAAGTTAGGGATTTAAGTTCTAATATTTTTATGTACGTGAGTACTATAATGTAAATCACGGAACTGGATGTTATGCGTTACATAAACAGTTAATAACCAAAATTTACTCAAAATATAGTGTTTACGACGTAAAAAATGGCAAAATGTACTATTTTTATAAAATTTACACGTGCACCAACCATAACTTGCTTAATTATTTTTTTACGGCACGTAAATTGTAGTCATTTCATACAAAGAAACTTATTACTACTTTCCAGTTGCAAGCGACCTTTGTAGCTTACAAAAAGTTACTAATAGCATTGTGTTTGTTACATGTCAAATAAAACTTGACAGAGTTTTGCTGAAAGAACTTAAATGTACATTATAGTTAGTTTAACAGAGTGAATATTTGAAGTTGAATTTTGTAGGAAATTTTATAATGGTTGAGTTTCAGAAGTTGGAATTCAGCTTCATCGATTAGGGTTATAGTTCACGTTATTAATAGAAATATATTGCGTATTCTCGTTGCTTTTTAGTGACATAAAAATTTATTCTATAAAAATATATAAATAAAATTTATTGACTTAACTTAATCTAGGTTACATATATCATTGCTGGTGAACTTCTTTTAAGTAAGAAAATACTTGTGTCAGAAGCCATTGCTCTTCCAATCCGGTACAGTTGTTACTTAGATTAAGTGCTGATCTTATTTTATGTTGTCTAATTAATTTTTTGCTATTTAGTTGCCTCAATGCTACACTCAGCGATTTCTAGGCACATAGCGAATACACGTGCAGCAGTTTATTATTATTAATCTGGTTATAAATATGACTGAACTGTGTTTGTAATGTCGAGATGCAAAAGTTTTCTTAATGTACGGGTCAACATTGTATTTTCTTCTTTTCTGAAGCAAAGCTGCATTAAAGCCTTTTGTTCTCGTGCGTTCTAAGCACAACCTGAAGAATATATAATTTACGTACTTACACAGGTCACTAAAGTACTTATATTTACTTATAACGTACACACTCACATACTCAACATAGCCCCGCACTAGGGAAACCCTGTGTCGTGGGTGCCATGGACACACACATAGACAACCACAAATTACACCCAAACTCACGAGAGAAATAAATGTAAGCCATTAAATATTTCTCCCGGCCCGGGAATCGAACCTGGGACCTCTGCATGGCATATTTATATTGTATATTGCAAGTGGTTCTCCAATGTTGATTGAAACATAAATTCTCAAACCAAGGTTTTGTACCAATTGGACTGTATTTTTATTTGTGTGTTACTCGATAACTCGTCGGCATTCGTGAACCGATTTTGATGATTTTTTCTTTGTTGGAAAGAGGGTACCTCGGTATTGGTCCCGTTTAAATTTGAAGAAAATTTTCACCTCTAAGGGTGGCAAAGTAGGGGATGAATCCGGTTTCGCGCACTTTTCGGTAATCGATTTCAATAAAACTTGGCAAATAGATATAGTTAGTTTCACGAATTTTTGAGGTCGGTTCTTTTAGTACTCTGTACTGAGATTATTATGATGCCGATCAAAAGAGTGAATTATAACGACTAATTTATTATTAAGTCACATAGTGTCTTAATTTAAAGTAACATTATGATATATAATGCCTCGTCACTGATGGGCGTCAACATTTCAAAAATAGATAGATAGATAAACAATACATTGCTCATACACAAGATCAAAAACAATATATATGCAGATTAAAACTAATGTAGGCAAAGGTGGCCTTATCGCTAAGATGGATCTCTTCCAGGCAACCTTTGAGATATAGGAAAGCTAATCAGAGCGGGATACGTAGTGTGCCAATAGCAAAAATTGAATTGTATAGATAAACAAAAAATAACATTGTATTTCATACAATAACAAATATATATGTGGAAATAGATAGCTTTGATTTATTATTATTAATAAAATAATGGTTTTATGAAGCAAAATATCCTATCTACAATACAATAATTTTTTATACTATAGTTGTGTGTAAATACATGAATTCGTGTAGACACAATACAATCAATAACACTCATTAAATTAATACGTTTCACAGAATCGCAATACCAACATATCAGCCAACAAATAACAAAGATCAACTCCTTTATCCAGAAACCCAGCGTCTAGGTCACGAACAAGTCAAGTCATTTCCTAAACCCTTTAGACTTTAGACTCAAGAAATGTCTAGTTACTTCTTCTTACTAGTAACTCCGTCCTTCTACGAATCTCGATTCGCCACTTTCAATTTAGCTCGCTGTTTACCCAGGCACTTACGGATCCTAAGTACCTACCCGCTTGTGTCATTGGGTCAACTTAGTGTTGCCCGCGTCTCAGGCAATCGGACAACGGGCAAACATGGCCGTAAGTACCGTTAAAGTGATTGCGTTCTATGTAATTACCAGTTGTGCTGAGTGCCTCTCGTGGAAATTACAAATGAGTTATGAGCTTTCATATATTATTTGTCATTTTGGTCTGCTTAGATCGAGATAAAGTTTTTAGAGCGCGTTGTACGTTATGACAATTTAACATTTGAAAACGATACTAACAAACACATTTACGTAGAGTTTGTTTACATTAAGTATTCATTGTTTCTTTCCTTTTTGATACCAAGTCGTAAGTGACACGCCAGTCCATAACTCAGACGGTTTAAATCGCAAAGATCTGAGGGGCACTGCCACTGCTGCCGACACTCTGAGATATAAGTTGACAAGTCCCATGTGCCTGTAATTTCATCAACACCCTTACCTTTCAAAACCACTGCTGCTTCACATTACTGCTTGGCGGCAGAAATAGGTCAGGTGGCACTACTTCCCTGGACGAACTCTTTTACAACGAGCTCTACTGTACTAAAGTAGCTCTACTATTAGAGGAGCTCTACTGCTGCTACTAAACTACTCTTTTAATGAGTACACAATATCAGAATTTACAAGTATATTACAACTGCTATTTAGCTTCTAAGTTACTCATGAGTTTTATTATTACCTAGAGGAACTCTTTCACAAGGAGTTCTACTGCTACTTAAAACAACATGGACTAACATTGTGTAGGTTCTTTGTGTTTCCTTATTATAATTTAGTTTTTAAATTGTATAAGAGAGTATAATAATTAACACGACATTTGTAAATTCCTTAAGGCTAAAAAGAGATCGTTATCTCTACCATGAGTTTGATTGTAGCTATTGACCGACTAAAATATTTCTATGGCCTTCTTGTGACTGGACAATTTATTATACAATATTGTTACATTGCAATTCTAGCTAAACTAAACTCATGATGGCAACATTTTAGAGCTATGTATATTTCTTGTTAATTTTGTAAATTCAACTTTTGCTTTACGCCATTATCGTAACACACTTAATATAGAACACATTGGCACACGCGTGCCGCAGTGGAATCTCTAGCTTGCGGTAAAAAACAAGCGAACATCAACGACCACTACCAGTTCCGCTTTTTAAACGCCACTCCATGCAATGATGGTCTAGTTTACTCACTGCACTTTTAGTTACTTGTTAAATTGCTAAACCGTGATATATAACGCTTACTTGTCATTATAATCTATCGTGGGTAGAAAAGATTATCGTGCTCTTTACATGATAAAGTATATCACTTTATCACACTCTGAACACTTTGAAATTAATAATAGACCATTGAAGCTGGGTGTTATTACCAGAGTGACTGATTCTATGGGCTCGTACATTAATGTATCGTAAGAAAATTATAATGCGTTTTTCATTGATGAAGGTTTAAGACCAGAGGTCCTAGTGTTCAATCTGCGTGCAGTATATACATATTTAGTAGCAGTAGAGCTTCTTGTGAAAGAGTTCGTCAAGGGAAGTACTGCACCTTACCTTTTTCTTCCGCTAAGCAATAATGTGAGCGTTTCTGCGTTCCGATTATTATTACGATTATGACTTGTCAACTTATGTCTCAGGGTGAGAGGCTCTACCCCTCAGATCTTTGTGATTTGAAGCACTAAGTGGTACTACAACAGTTATGGACAGATGTCACTTACCACCAGGTGGGCGACTTGTTCATCCCGTCATTTAGTCTTATAAAAAAAACCATATACAAAAAAAATATGGACGAGCTAGTAGACCTAAGGGTTGAGTAACTTGCGTAACCATGTATACATTATAGGTCTCGTATACTGCCCTCGTTATCATAACTAACGCAATCTTTTTTTTCAATCGACTTCAAAAAAAGGAGGAGGTTCTCAATTGACTGTATGTTTTATTATGTGTATGTTACACGATAAATCCGGATATAATAAATTTGTGAATGGATTTTCCTGATTCTTTTTTTGTTGGAAAGAGGGTAGTAGTACATAGGACGCACTAAACGTTTCCAGAACTGGCCCCTTACAATATTTATAAAGTAATTACAACATTTGAAAATGGAACTCTTTGGCTGTAGAATACAGTTTGTTTCATCTGACTGTCACTTGTTTTTACATTGTGGCATCATTTTAGAAATTGGTTGTCTACATCACCATGGATATAACTCGTGAAAATTTTCGTAATATGATTTTCTACGACTTTAAGTGTAATTTAACAGCTCAGCGGAGCTTCACTCGGCTTCAAACTGCTTTTGGCGATGAAGCATAGCAAGCAAGACAACTAATTATAGCTGATTTGCAGAATTCAAACGCGGTCGTGTGAATCTCAGTGATGAAAATATTCCACCTCTAAGCAAACTAGGGGATGAATGACTTTTGAGGTCGGTTTTTTAGTACTCTGTACGAGATTATTAGAGTTAATTATGATATCTGGGTTCAGTGAAATGAGGTCTAGAAAACTTTTATTCGTTTTTTTTATCTTATTTAGTTTCAGTTTTATTGTTTAGCAAAATCATGGTTATTGGCAATTTTTATTAGCAAAAAAATAAAATCTTTAGGTGCCTATATTTCGAAAGTTACCGAATTTCAAAACGTTAGTTATGACAAGGAAATGAGTATACTAATTCCAACGAGTATATAACCAGAAATAGAGACGAATTATGGGCTATTTATTCCTGGTAACACATTAGCGATAAAGCTCTTATAAATATCAACTCCCGTTTGCACTGAAATATAGGCAGGCCAACTACTGACCTGTGTGTACGTCTCCGTATATTCCAAAAAATATTTTGTATTTATTGTAATAAAGATAATAAGTCTAACAATGCCGTGCTGTTCTATTCGGTGGTGTGGAAAAGTCAGCAAAACATCTAATTACAAAACAAACGGAATCACATTTCATCGGTAATTAAATATTAAATATGTAATTTTGCAATTTTCCTCGATTATAGCAAAGCTCAAGTTAACTGGTCGATTTGAAGTAAACCATTTGACGATACCCGTCAATTGTTTCGAACTCCGGCTAGCCAATCGGAGCGCAGTTGTCACAGTAATGATATGGCAGAATAGTTTTCAAACAAATCAAATGACATTTCGTCTCTATTTCTGGTTATATACTCGATGACTAATGCATAGCAATGCTGCAAGTATTTTGGGCATTTTGTCTTTTGATTTAGCCTTAGAGCGTTTGCGCAATACGTTCGATTCGTATCAGTTCCGAATCTGGAAATGACGGTCCAAAATGTGACAGGAATCATTTTATCTCTAGGTGTACAAGCGATATTCGTATTTTCTTGGCTTCGAATGGGACTTAGTGCACAAGCGATATTCGAAGTGGGTTCAATTTTTCTACATTTGTAGAGTCTCGGATTCGGGACGAATACGAATCGGATGCAGTGCGCAAATGCTCTTAGTATTTAATCTTTTATAACTTTTTATGCAAGTTAGTAATTTGAAATCAATGTGTGTAATCAGTAATTTTAAAATTTACTCAATTTGTAACATTTTCGTATTTATTAATATTATTTTAATTTGATTTTAATTTTATATTATTCATTCATAATTCGTCCGATAATTGCCATATATCATATTATTTAAGTATTATGTTAATCAGCTGTATACAATTGTAAGTGGATAGCAGTCGCAAAGGATTGCAGTAATGATAATGTTATTTTAAACAAACGTGAGTTGTGTATCTGTAATTGTTCCACATGAAATGTTTAAAAAATATGTAGTCCATAATGACGACATTATGGACTACATATTTTTTATATACTATATATATTTTACGTACGAACGTATGTACATTCCTTATATTGTAATTGTGTTTAAATGAACATTAGAATGATGTTGAATCTAGTATTATGCAGGTCGTAAGTAAGTAAACATTATTGCGTTGTGTTACAGTTTTAAAAGGGCATTGACTCGATGAAAGTAACTACTTACCTAATATTGTAGTAGATACGTAAGCACTCACGATTCCACACCTATAATTTTTTTTACATTTGGTCGGTTTCTCTCTTCAATGGTACTAATCAGTAATATTGAGCATTAAAAATATCGTGTTAAATTACAGTTGTTAAACCACTAGCTAAATTGTTCAACTATTATGTTGTCGGTATTTTGTAGGAAGGGTGAAAGCGCCATTTCGAAAAATTTTTCAGGCGAGCATGTTTTACAGTTTCACGACTGTTTTAAAATATTTACGTCCAGTTTTAAATTTAATTATAAAACTTAAACTGAATTAAAACCAAGTTTGAATTTAAAAACAAGTAAATATTTTAAAACAGCCTTTAAAACGTAAAACTTGCTCTGCTGAAAAATTGATCAAAATGGCGCTTTTGCCCTTTCTGCAAAATACCGATGACATACGAGTGTCGAATCCAAATTGAAAACCGATGAAGTTCTATCTATGTCACACATCTAACGATTACGTTACAAGAACAAACAGTGATCATTTGTCAAAATCGCTTTTAACACTTGAAAGCATTGACCTATCAAATGAAAGTCACAAAAATAATGCGGGCTATTCGAAACGATATGAAATGAGAAATTTGAGAACTCCTCTTCTTCCTGTCCTTATCCCACGCTAGGTAGGATTGGCACAATAAGTATTTTTCTTCCACTCTTCCCTATTAGCAGTCATTTCCATACTTACACCTTTTTGGTTCAAGTCATCTTTCACACTATCCATCCATATTTTCATTGGCTTTCCTCTTCCCTTATATCCCTCCATATTCATACCTAACACTATTTTCGTTACATGGCATTTTTCCCTCCGCAAGACATGTCCATACCGCGTTAGCCTATTACTCCTCATATTTTCCGTTACAGGCGTTACTTTCAAACTTCCTATGATTCCTAAACTACTAATTCCTTATCTTATCCTTTCTCGTCACTCCACACATCCATCTCAACATTCGCATTTTCGCTGCATGCACGGTTCGTTCATCCTCCCTTTTCATCGTCCAACATTCTGATCCAATTTACATTTTCTCCCTGGAATGTCATTTTGCAGATGTGGTCTTATTACATACACCAAGGACGCATTGTACCCGGCTGTTCTTGTATATATCCTTTTCATGCCAGTAGAATTCCTTGTGAAAGAGTTCGTCCTGGGGAGTACTGCCACCTTACTTTACATATTTCTGCCGCATTTGAAGGGTAAGGGTTGCACACGTTTTCCGAGGGTTGTGACCTTCTTCAACGTGCAGGTTTCATCTCGATGTTTTCCTTCACCGAAAAGCTCATGGTAAATTTCAAATTAAATTTCGCACATAAATTCCGAGAAACTCAGAGGTGCGAGGCCGGATTCGAACCCATGACCCACTGCTTGAGAGGCAATAGGTCAAACCATTAGGCTACCACGGCTTCAGGCTACCACGGCTTACAGGCATATGCGACAACGCACTGCTAGTGCCCCTGACTTCTTCACCACGCGCCCAACTTGTTCGTTCCGTCACTTAGTATCTAAAAATAAAATCGACAATATCACTGTCATACGACGTAAGCTGTCTTATATTTTAAATTTCTACATTGTTAAATTCGTAAGCGTAAGTTATCTCAAAAACTACTAACCTTGAAGTTTTAATTACAATGTGACTCTGTAATAGCGAGAAAGTGCATTCCGTTCGAGAAAGAAAGTAAAATAATTGTTTAATACTGCAATTTTTATGATATACCATATGATGTGTTTCCTAAGGCGATAATAGACCTTGTTACATTTTTATAGTACGCCTACTCATTGAAATAAATAACTTTGTGTACGGGTTTCGTTGCTTTCTTTTCGTTCATGTGTGGTTTTGCTAAAATGTTATGGTATGATATGGTGTAACGGGCTGTTGTCCGCAACTCGACGTTCAAGCGCCTATTTTGCGAGTAGTGGGTGCAGGGGCCTACTCGTGCCACCCAAGCTCCTCCAAAAATCTCAGCACCCTTCTGGGTTTTTCTTCGACTCCGACTTCGGGGAGCGACTTCGGCACTTCAAGGTATTTTGCCCTTTAGTTGGCCACGCCGGAGCATTGCAGTAGGATGTGCGCGGCGGTTTCCTCCCCCTCCACGCATGTTCTGCATAGAGGGCTGTCCGTGATACCTAGATTGAAAAGGTGTTTATTATATGGACCATGATCCGTTAGAGCGGCTCTTTCCTTTTGAGGTTAAGAAATTTACGAGATAGACAGGCGTTAAATGTGGGAAGTGCTTCCCTAGCCTGTCTACAAACCGTATGGATTGTCCAGGTGTTATTATGAATACTTTTTGTACCTTTGTGTATAGTTGCTCTTGACTATTGGTAGGGGAGGGATACAATAGGTGCTGGTCCTATAGCGTCCATCTCCGATCCTCTTCTGGCCAGTTCATCTGATGCGTCATTATCACGTGAGCCGCAGTGTCCTTTGATTCACTGTAGTGCTACGTGGTTGTGCGTACATACCTCCGTGAGTGCTTGGTGGCTTCATAGATAAGTCCTGAGTTTATATCATAGTCATTACTTGATGTTATAAAAAAAAGCCGCCCAGTGCTTGAAGTACTGACATGCTGTCGGAGAGTATATGAATGGAGTGGTTCTGTACTCTTCTAGCTATGATTGCTTCTGATGCCAATTTGATACTCATACATTCTGCCTGGAATACTGTATTATGGTTGCCAAGCGGTGTTGAAATCCTGATATTGAGGTCTTCTGAAAATACCACAGTACCTATTCCTGCATTTGTTTTGGACCAGTCAGTGAAGAAGTGAACCTCTTTGGGGTTTAGTCCTTCATCGCTAAAAATCTTATTTATTTACTTATTTATTTATTTAAATTATTTTGGTAAAAACAGTAAGGTGGGGTGTGGGGGGGTCGCCCTTCGTGTTCCGCAATACGCGCGCTGTAAATTAATATGAATAAAATAAGAACATGCAGGCGGATAAAATTTGTCATATATATCAGGATTTTGTACGATCGAATAAAGACAATATGATTAAGTGTATCGTATATTTAAACCGACTTCAAAAAAGGAGGAGGTTCTCAATTCGAGTGTGTTTTTTATGTATTTTACGCGATAACTCCGGATTTTGATGATTCTTTTTTTGTTGGAAAGAGGGTACTTCGATAGTGGTCACGTTTAAATTTGAAGACAGATTTCAATAAAATAGCTTAGCTTAGCTTAGATTCCACGAACTTTCGAGGTCGGTTTTTTGTCAGACAGTTATTTGATAGTAAACAACCTAATTAATAGGGATGTGAACTCGCGAACTACGGCTTCGCTGGCAGACTCTTCCCCTATGCCACTAAGCCGCATCATTACTATTGAATAGTTCGTTGTAGATACTTATCTTATTTATTTATTTAATCAGGATAACCAACTAAATACATGCAGATACGTTAAATGGAATAACAAACTATTTAACACGTACTCTACATATAAATACATTAAAGGTACGCGCAGCGTTATACCTATAGGAAACACGAAACTTTGACAAGTCGGTCTTAATATAACCAGGCTATGACAAAGAAATTCAATTAAATTGCATTGCATTCAATTGAAAGTACACTTACATCAACCCAGTTATACGTCCCATCTCTGGGCACGGGTCTCGTCTTAAGCGAGGGTGAAGGGCAATAATCCGCCACACTCACTGTCGCTGACCCATTGCGGGTTGGGGACTTCACACGCTTTCGGAGGGTTGTGAACCTTCTTCGACGTACAGGTTTCATCACGTTGTGTTCCTTCATCGAAAAGCTCATGGTAAATTTTAAATTAAGTTTAGCACACATTCAGAGGTGCGAGCTTGGATTCGAACCCACGGCCTCTGCTTTAGGGCCTACCATTACCTTTCAAAAAACAATCTTATTTCAACGGAAGCTTATAGTAAGCTTATTATAATATTACTCATATTCATACCATGACAAACCTATCAAGCAAGTATTGTATTATTGCTAAAGGGACCGAAAGAACGAATGATTTCCCAATATAGTCTATTCCTTACTAAAAATAGGAAAGAAATAACGTTACATGAACTGTATAATGCCATCTCTTTCTTTTTTAATGTTCCGGATTGTCCTATCGTAATATAATGTTAAAGTACTTAATATTATTTACATTCAGAGAATTTTAACAGCAAAAAAAAGAAAAGTATGTTCTAATGAAATGTATAAATGTAGATATAAAACTTTATAAAACTTATATATTGTTAAAGTAATTTCAGTGAATCACATTTTTAATATTGTTACCAAAGCTGTTCAATCAAGAGGGGAGGCCAGGAGACCTAAGACACAGGGGGTACCCTAGTTTAGGATCCTGTCTCTCACAATTTAGATTTAAGTGAACCCTGTAACTTTATACCTTAAGTTTCTATGTTTTTGCTGAGAGAAAAATAAATATTATTATTATTATTATTAAAATTACGTTGTTTTCAATTATTTTCCCTCATTTTCATGAAGAAAAATAAATGAAACAAGCGAAGTTGATAGTCACTTGGTGAATTCGGAATTATAGTCTAGTGTCAACTGTTAGAGTCGCCAAGGAGTATATAGATGTCGCTGTCATAATTTTACGAAATAAACATCGCGTATGTTTATTTACCGAGAAATTATTTCCTATGTACTATTAAATAAAAAAATAAACAAAATATTGAAGAGATATATGTAAATAAATAAGATCAACTTAACTTTTAATACCTAATTACAAATCAATATTTAGACAATAAATTCGAAAATAATATTGTTTCCATTGCACCCGTGTAACTATTTTAAGATTGCTAAATTTGATATAAGCTCAATATTACTTTAATATTAAAGTGGCATCATAGTATGAACTGAGTGAATGAATAGTCATAAATCTGCCAATAAAACGTCACAGTTTTAACATTATAATAAGCTTACTTTAAGCACATCATGGTACGAAAAGTCAATATAAGGTTAGAGTAATATTGTTTTAAGAGGTTGTGGTAGGCCCTCTATACGTAGTACAGTGAAAAAATGTTTCATACGTGCCAGTATCTTACGGTCAGATAGTCATTTGTTTTAAACAGTTTGTAGACTTTGTGATGGAACTTGCACGTCGCAAAATATTCTTAATAATGTTCAAATTGTGTTCAAATGGTTAAAATTATGAATTATTGTAATACAGTGAGTGTAATTTGAAAGAACACTGCTCATGTATTTGTTATTAATTTAAGTAAAAACAATTTATCGTTGAATTGTACGTATAGTTTGATTGCATTCTTATCACACACTCATGAATGTACTTCATTCAAATAAAGGGCACCATAGAATATCAGTCTTCGACCACGCATACGATTATATCTTTATTTTTCTTTTTGTATATTCTTATTTTTATGTTGTGCTTAAACATATCACGGAGAGTGTGCGATGGAATTACACGATTTCATTCCGCCTTCCCTTTCCGGCTATCGAGTGGAATTCCCTGCCTGCAGACTTGTTCCCTGAACGTTACAACTTGGACTTTTCAAGGCAAGAGTGAATAGGCATTATTTAGGTGTGCATGCTCCATCGTCGACCTCATCGTCACTTTCCATCAGGTGATTTGGAGGTAAAATGCACACTTACATTAGAATAAAAAAAAACTAAAAACAAGAAAATATACAGCGTGATTTAATTATTTATTTTAATTTTATATGTGCTGCTGCACTTGAACAGCAAAGAAATATTAATTAAATTAAAGACTTGTCTATTTAATTGTTCGTGTTTTTAAATATATATATGTGATGTAAGGGTGATATATTATTTTGTTTTGGTAACTCGACCAATGAGTCAATCTAAAATGGAAGCTCCGTATGGTTGTAATCGACCTTTGTAACTTTTAAAAGAAAATAGTAAATTTAAAAAAGTAACTTGAAGAAAATGACAATTGAATTTCCGTTTTATTTTTAACCGACCGAGGTTCTCAATTCGACTGTATTTTTGTGTGTGTATGTTACGCGATTACTCGAATAATTCTTTTCTTGTTGGAAAGGGGGTACCTCAGTATTGATCCCACTTCAATTTGAAGAAAATATTCCACTTCTAAGGTTGGCAAACTAACGGATGAATCCGGTTTCGCGTACTTTCCGGTTTCAATCAAATTTCGCAAATAGATGCAATTCCACGAACTTTTAAGGTCGGTTTTTTTAAAAGTTATAATTATAGTACAGCGCAAATTGATGTATAACATTTTCTTAGGATACGTAAATGTAAATCTTTCTATACAATGCGTGAACCACGAAACTATAATTTAGTATACATTCAAAATAATAAACATTCTTCACATTAATTTGACTAAAAAAGATCAAATTCAAATACACTTTACTTGAACACTTTATAAATTAAAGTACCTACATACCCTAATCATTTATATTCTCTATAGACTACTCGAACATGAGATTTCTAAGTCAAAGATTCTTCAGATAAGATACTTTAATCTCTTAAGGGTTAACGCCGTCACAGGAAACTTGAGAATTGAATTAAGATTGTTACTAAATTTAGAGGTTCTCGGAAACTTTTGACTAATCTTGTGGCTGAAGTTAAGACAAAAGACGTAAACAATTCTTTACTTTACCTACAAATAATACATTTACTATTTACAGGGCTAAAAAGCTTGAGCAAGTCATAAAAATAGAAATAGACTACAAAGAGGTTTTTGAGATGATATTATGTATACTAAATTAGATGATACTGTCTAATTTAGTATTTTACCCCGATTTTATCTTAAATTTCATTACATTAATACATAATGTGGATTTATTTATATTTACTTAAGTTTTCAACTGAACTTCGACACACGCGACTCCGACAACATGTTACATCGACATGATTTTACTCAGACACTACGTTACTCCGAGAACGTGTTACATCGACATGATTGTACTCAGACACTACGCTACATCGACAACACAGACAAGGTGTTTATTTAAAAAAATCTTTGTACTCTGATAAGAAAAATCATCATTACAAACCCATCTAGGAAATGGTTTCTTATTATAATATGGATCAATTTAAAAAAAAAAACAAAATCATATAATCGAAAAATTCTTTTATTAGTTATATAAAGTGGAACAAAAACTATTAACGTCGGTTTGTTTGAAAAAACAAATATACGCGATTTAAATCCGGAAGAATAGTTTCATTTCCTAAAAACTATTAAATTAAAATATAAATTTTTACTACACTATTTCATGTATGTACAAAAACCTAATTACAGCAAACAGAAAAAACATAAATTATTATTTTCGGGACGGAAGAAAATTTGAAACTGCTTTTCGAAGCACAATTTTGGATAATGGATTGGACTTTTGAAATAGTATATTTTATTTTATTTGAAGAATTATTTTTGTTTCACTTTATGCAGAGTGTTTTTTTAATGGGACAATTGGGGAAATCCGAAACCATAGAAGATACAAGAAAACTATCTTAGGAACCATAAAGTTTTTTTTATGAAATCAATTTCTGGATATTTCTTTTTTAGTCAAGCGTGAGTTGTCCATAACAATTAATAAAATTGACCAAAATTTTGTTTAGTGCTGATCGACTCAGAGTTATGAAGGGATCATTTCATTGTATGAGACTAAAAAATTGGGGCAGCAGAAGTTGATCAAATTCCATAATTTTTTTTAATGCTAATAGACTCAGTTTCTTAAAAGGATGACTTCATTGTACCCGAAGAAAAATATCGGGACAGCAAAGTTGGCCAAATTTAATTTAAAAAAAAATTCATTCACAATGAATAACATTTAACTGCCTCTGTGGCCGAACGGTTACCATGCCGGACTGCCACGCAGAGGTCCCAGGTTCGATTCCCGGGCCGGGAGAAATATTTGTATGACCTACATTTATTTCTCTCGTGAGTTTGGGTGTAATTTGTGATTGTCTATGTGTGTGTCCATGGCACCCGCGACACAGGGTTTCCCTAGTGCGGGGCTATGTTGAGTGTGTGCGTTATTATTATTATTATTTTATTAAATTTGACGAACTTCTGCTGTACCGATTTTCTTCGTACAAAATGTTCAAAATGTTCTTCGTAAAGATACAACGAAAGTTTCGTTGTATCTTCTATGGTTTCGGATTTCTTCATACTGTCCCGTTTAAAAAAAAAACTGTATTTAATAAAATAAATTTCCGATTACATAATGTTGTCCTTTTTTCGTCATAGTGGTCGATATAAGAAATCGTTTCCTACGTGGGTTTGTAATGATGATTTTTCTTATCAGAGTACAAAGATTTTTTTTAATTAACACCTCGTCAGTGTTGTCGATGTAGCGTAGTATCGGAGTAAAATGATGTCGAATTGACATATTGTCGGAGTAACGTAATATCTGAGTAAAATCATGTCGAAGTAACATGTTGTCGGAGTCGCGTGTGTCGAAGTTCAGTTTTAGAGTCTTAATTAGATTATTGTTAAATATTTTTTTTTTGTATCTGGGTATATATTGAGAGATGTGGATACCTGTAATTGCCTTACATATAAGAACTCTGCTTTACCAAATGTTATCTTTTTATTTTTATCTTATTTATTATACTTTATTTCCAAATAAATAAATAGACAAAATCTCAACTACGTCCTGTCAAATCGAAGGAATTTTTCCTTGTGTTCAATCTTCGGGAGTTCGTGGAAGGTACCGGCCTTGCTAATGGCGTCCGCCATAATTTTTATATTGTTTTTATAAAACTACCGCATGTAGTTGTTTTTACTTGACATTGGCGAAATTATCGATTGTTTCGATGGGGCCATAACATCTAAAAGAAGAAGAAGATATTATTTTTACAAAACTACCGTACATAGTTATTTTTACTTGACATTGGCGAAATTATCGATTATTTCGATGGGCCATAACATTTAAAAGAAGAAGAAGAATCTTCGTATTAATAAAAATAAGTAGGTATGACGTTAAATTGTACTAGGCACTTTCAAGGTATTTAGATAGTAAATTCTGTTGGAATTGGTTTTTGTACAATAAAGTTAGTTTTTTTAGCCGGGCAAATAGCCAAAAGGTCTAATGGTAAGAGATAGCCGGCGCACATAGATGTTTACGATTTTACGAAGCATTCCTAATATCGTAAATGTTGCCAGCCTTGGGATATAAGGTCTTAACTTGTCTCTGACTGAAATTGAGGTGGCTGTGTTTCGAAACACAGCAAGGGTTCGACTCCAGCCGGATCGAAGGAATTTTTCTTAGTGATCGATCTTTGTATTAATAATTGCAACAAACTAGTGGAGTAAAATATCGTGATATTCAATAAACTGAATATTATGATTATTAAAGGGACATCTCTAGTCATCCGTTGGTAGCTGTAAAAGTACCTGGTTGAGTGAAGAAAAACCTTAACTGATCTTTCACAGATGGCGCTAGGGCAAAAAACTCGTTAAAAACCAAGGAGAAAGATCTGCAACAAGCACATAGAAAAAATCGTAAGAGATGCTGGCTCGTTCCGTAGTTCAGTTGGGAGAGCGTCAGGCATTGTATGCTGGAGGCGCTGGTTCGAATGCAGCCTAATTGAAGGAATTTTTCATAGTGTTCGATCTTTGTAATACAAAATTAAGTAATTATAGCAATGCTATTTTGCAGTAGAATCACCAGACAGGTCACGGGATCTTTGATAGGGATCAAAGATTCCGTGAAATATCCGCATGACCTGTCTGGTGATTCTACTGCAATATTTCACGGGATCTTTGATCCCTATCACAAGTAAAATGTGTATAATATTATATTGCAACTCATTAAAATAGCTAAATACCGAGTTGTTTTTTTATATTTTAGGAAATCATCTATACACATAAACATCAACTACGTATCGGTTTACATTTTGTTTACAAATGTAGTTATTACGGGAAAATATCTTCGTATCAACATTCAACAAGAGTTTAAAAAATCCCTAGACGTTTGTTTAGGCTATGAAATGTTTTTATATAACGAAGTAGATTTTCTTATTGAATTTTCCAGGCTTCTTGAAGGGAAACAATCTATTGATTATTCAACTGAAGTTTGTAATAAATGTGAATGGAGGCACACAAACTTCTTTAGTTCTATGTTGTTTTATATATTTGATTTTATTTATAGTTACATAAGGTCAAGTAAAGTTAGATTATAATATGTATACTGGGTTACTAAGTGTTCAATAGACCAATTTAAGTGTTTAACTTTATTCGTGTAATAAGTTAGAGACGAATAATAATAATAATAATAACGCACACACTCAACATAGCCCCGCACTAGGGAAAACCCTGTGTCGCGGGTGCCATGGACACTACATATATAGACAACCACAAATTACACCCAAACTCACGAGAGAAATAAATGTAGGCCATACACAGATTTCTCCCGGCCTGGGAATCGAACCCAGGACCTCTGCATGGCAGTCCGGCATGGTAACCGTTTGGCCACAGAGGCAGTTAAATCTAAAAAAAAGAATCTAAAGAATCTGTATTTGATATGTATTAGCTCGTATTTTTTAAATTTATTTTGTATAATAATGATGACACTAGTTTTATTCTTTTATATGAGTATGTTTTGATACGTTTTCTGTCAACGAGAGCTTATATTGTTTAACCGATTATTATGTTTCGTATCCATAGAAAAATAATATAATTGTAATATATTGTTAAAAAAAGACGACTTCGATATACTGAAAAAAAAAATTCAACAATTTTCTGCAAGTTTTGCACAAAATTTATGATTTTTACATATTTATTTTATTCAACATGATGATGTTTTTTTTATTATTATTGATACAAAGATCGAACAAGACAAAGGAAAATTCCTTCGATCGGACGGTATTCGAACCAGCCACTGTTCCCACACCGGGGCTTTCGCTCTTACCATAAAAATCTAAATAAATATTTATATATTTCTGTGGCTCTTACCAAGTGAGTTGATCAGACTAAGTCAGCAGATGATAAGATCTCAAGAATAATAAATGTGTAAAATAAGCACAAGACTTCGTATTATGTGTGCCTATTTTACATATTTATTATTTTTGTTAAATATTTTAGTCAATACCAGGATAAAACGGACTCTTTTTATAAAACATGTTTGTTTTATACTATGAATTGGCTCCACTCTTCTTCGGTGAAATTGTTCTTTGGTACACTTGACATGTAGATATCAGTTGTATATTATTTATTCCTATTAAAAACAAAATATTATAATGTGCAAGTAGTGAGCAAACATCGCATACTAATCATTCCGTGCTTAGACTCGGGATCGTTTGATAAATTCTACTTTATATTGGTTAAATGGCATGTCGATGCGCACGTGTTTGGAATCGAATTTAGATATGTTGTACATTTAATTCACTTTACGTTGACTCTTATCTAATGTAACGCATTCACGTAATTTTAAATAAAAAAACAATTACAATACAACTATAAATGGTCTTTCATCATCATCATAACAGCCGGAAGACGTCCACTGCCGAACATAGGTCTCCCACAAAAGATTTGCAGACTAACCGGTCAGACGCGACGTGCGTCCATCGGTTACCCGCCGCCCTTACCAGGTCATCCGTCTATCTAGTAGGGGGCCTTCCCACTGAACGCCTTCCGTAGTCTTTACATGAACTGAGACTTGTATATTTATTTGTATATATGAAAGATGACGTAGTGATCAGGATAGAGGTAAGATTCAGTGGTTGAATGAAATGAATGTTGGTAGGTTAACGGCAAAAATGTATAAAGTGAATGTGGATTGAAGCACGTGGAGAGGTAGACCTCGGCGTGCATATCTCAATCAGATTGGGGGTGTCCTTAAAACAGGCCGGATTAAGAGCATCAAGAATAAACGGGCTTGTATGAAGAGACTAATGGGAGTGGAAGAGGCGAATGACGTTCGCCAGAAGCGTAATATGTGGAGGTCTCCGCCTACTCCGGCTGGAGGCAGGCGTGGTGATATATATGTATGTGAATTGTATATGATTTCGGTTTACATTATTTGCAGCTGAGACGTCGACTGTATGAAGCTGACAACTACTTCACGCATTGACTGATTGCAGTCGATCTTGGCTGCATGAAGTCGGTTTCGACTGCATGAAGTTAATGCGTGAAATATTTATGCGAGACCTCGACTGCATGAAGTTGAATACCACTTCACGCATTAACTGCAAACATGCAGTCAAGTCAAGGGTTAGTAGGCTAAATTGACTAAGGTCTAGGTGTTCTGGGTGTAAATCTGTTGCTGTGGTACTCGTAGTACAGGGAATTCTCTAGTTTGAGACAAGGAAATTGTTGTCTGTGTTACAAGTACTACTTGTAACACAGACAACAATTTCCTTGTCTCAAACTAGAGCTCCTTGTGATACAGTTCCTTCAGGGAAGTACTGCCACCACACCTATTTCCGGCGCCAAGTGGTAATGTGAGCGTTACCGCGTTTCGGTTTTGAAGGGCAAGGGTGCTGGTGAAATTAAAGGCACAAGTATTTGTCAACTTATGTGTCATGGTGACGGGCTCACTAGCAGTGCGTTAAATCAGAGCTCCCCCTCAGAGCGTTAAATCCCAACCTCAGATCTTTGGGATTTAAAGCTCTGAGTGGCACAGCAACTGTTATGGACAGGCATGTAGCTTACCATCAGCCGCACGACTTGATATCACTATTCACTTGATGTGAAAAAAAATATATTTCTTCGCGGCAAAAAATTCTATACTCTTTCGTAGAAATTCGAAAATTTTCAGGAAGTCATTAATTTATGCTAATGAGCCGTGGCAAGGCCAAATTGAGACATTGTGAATTATCTCTGTTCAAATGAGATATGAAACAATAACGTGTTCATCAATACGTAAATATAGGCTTCAAGGGCGCATTCGAGATGAACTTTTCGACGTAAATAAAATTTATGTCGAAAAATAACAATAATAAATCACAGAAGTTACGTGAAGATAATTACGTATTCAATAAATATCAATCAGTTGACGTAAGTGGAATGGAATATGCATTTTGTAAGACATTTAGCATTTCATTCTTCTTATAGACACCTCTATGAGCGCTACATAGTAACTTTTATACATTTCGTTTCACATGAATTTATGGCCTTTTTTTAGGTTAGTAGGCGCGGCGATCGGTGGGAGGCAATTATCAGTAGCTACGTTGTTTAAATCTCAAACGTAGCGTAAGTCCAAGAGAAAAACGTGGCCAGAACTGGGGCATACATTACTTAATGATGGTGATCACTGCGAAGGTTATATCTACATTTAAACAGACTCTATATCTGCAGATTCCTTTGCACAGAAATCGAGTGAAATCGACTCGATAAAGTAAGAAGATAGCGCGAGTTTCCAAACTTAGATCGTTTTGTCATTTCGTTCGATAGCATGATGGTGATTTGGCTGAATTTGCACGATCAAAGTTAAGCTGCGAATATTGGTATATATTTTTTGGGTAATTCGCCTTACTTATTACAGTAAGAAATATGATAGAGAATTTCGACTAACTAATGAATTATCAAATTTATAAATCTCGTATACTTGTTTTTTTCAAACAAACCAACGTTTCGTGCCCATCGAGTATGTAACCAGAAATAGAGACGAAATGTCATTTAATTTGTTTGAAACCTATTCTGCCATATCATTACTGTGACAACTGCGCTCCGATTGGCTAGCCCGAGTTCGAAACAATTGACGGGTGTCATCAACTGTTTCACTTCAAATCCACCAGTTAACTTGAGCTTTGCTATAATAGACGAAAATTGCAAAATTACATATTTAATATTTAATTACCGATGAAATGTGATTCCGTTTGTTTTGTAATTAGATGTTTTGACGGCATTGTTAGACTTATTATCTTTATCACAATAAATACAGAATATTTTTTGGAATATACGGAGACGTACACACAGGTCAGTAGTTGACCTGTCTATACTTCAGTGCAAACGGGAGTTGATATTTATAAGAGCTGTGTCGCTAAGGTGTTACCAGGAATATATGGCCCTTATTTTTTTTTATTCTAATCTCTAGTCTAAGTGTGCATTTGACCTCCATCTCATATTTCGTCTTTATTTCTGGTACTCGATGTTCGTGCCATTTACTGGTTTCATGGTCACGGCTGACTGATTTTTTTTGTTTCAATTTGGTTTGTTTGAAAAAACAAATATATCGTCGGGTATAGTGCAAAAAAGTGCGTATCTGCACCAAACCAAATTTCACAGGAGAGGGATTTAACGTTATTACTTTGTTATTTCAATGGCTACGACATGGTTACAACTTTTATTTTTGCATAGTACGCATTAATTTATGTTGTCTACGGACTGATAACAATAGATTCCCGTAAATCACGCTAATTTGGTTGCCACGACATTTACGCGGATGTGATTTGGCGACTAAATTGGCGAAATCGAGACTCATAATCAAATTTTAGTTACGCGTAATTGCGCTGTCACCGACAATATGCGATTTTGATTCGAAAAGTAGTTTCATTTCCTATGCGAAACAATCGCGAAAACTTAAGAACTTGAAATGATATATATATATATTTGGTATGGTGGTTTCTTTTTGTGTTTTCCCTAGGATCTAGATATTTTAAATTTCGTAGAAGCTATTGGTTGTGCTAGATTTCATGTTTAATTCAATAAATTTTATTATTTATTTAATTATGAATTACTATTCAATGTCTTAGCAGTGATAGACTGGTTGAAAGAACGCTTCGTCATGGTGAAAAGATTTGCCAGTCGGCGTACGGTGCCTCGCTTATTATTGCCAAGCGTGCGCCAGACGTACTGAAAAGGAATGGTATGTCGTGCGGGTTCCATTCGTGCACCCGACGAAAATAAATCGTCTGAGTGAGTGAGCTGTTATTTTATTTTATTCGAAATAAGTTGCCAAAATAGATATAATATTTATTGTAGGTATACAACCTACATTTTCACCTGGCGTCCTAAAGAAAAATTCCAACGTCGACGTTATAGTATATTTATAATTCTTTTAGTCCTGATTTCTAATTTTGGTGACTCGTCCACAACAGACTTGTTTTCATGATTGAAAAAAAAATTATAGTGTTAGAAAATATTACTGCCCGTAATTAAATAAATGATTAATTATACAGTCTAATATAAAGTAATATCGTACCAAGTACATACGTCCGAGCGAGGAGCTTAATTTTGGTGAACAATTTTTAAAGGTTAATAGCAAATACTGCAAGCTTTCGAGAACTTTCCGATTAATACCTAACGCAGTGAGGTCGGTTGTGTGGAGATCACGCTGCTTTTCCCGCCTAAAAGGTAAGTACTAATAGTTGGTGACATGGGGACCAAAACTGAGCAATTTTTGTGATCATATTATCGAGGATAGAAGTTTAATAATGACGGGAGTAATAAGACCCAACCAACATTGATTTGGCGTGGCAGACTCCGGGCTAACTCCTCCTCTGAGCGATTTGTTTCCAACAATAGCGTTGTATGTGTGGTTGATGATGAATTATTCAACTTTTCCCTAAGTAGAAACATAGTAAAAATTCATAATTGATGATGATGTTCTTTTCAATACTATAAGTGAAAAATCTGGGTTTGTTGCACCGTGGGAAATTTATTCTTTACATATATCGTCGGTATGTTAACGTTAAATAAAAATTACAAACGTGTAAATCAAGTTGGTCATTTTTAGGATTGTACGTTAAGTTGAAACTGCGAGTTTATTAAATGAAAGAATATTGTCGTCGTTTTGTAGAACGGGCGAAAGAGTCATTTCGAAAAATTTTTCAGGCGAGCATGTTTTAGTTTTTCACGACTGTTTTAAAATATTTACGTCCTGTTTTAAATTCAATTATAAATTTATATTTAATTAAAACCAAACTTTATTTTTAAAACAGGACGTAAATATTTTAAAACAGTCGTTAAAACCTAAAACTAACTCGCTGAAAAAAGTTTCGAAATGGCGCTTTCGCCATGTCTACAAAACACCGACGATGTCCTCCTTCACTAACTTTTTTTATCATTGTAAATGGACTTACTCTTGACCAGTACCTAGGTACTGCTTCAGGGCTAGTCCTGGAGCAGAGTTTATTTTTTATGATATCAAGTGAGGGGACGAACAAGTCGTGGGTTTGGTGGTAACCGACGCGCCTATCCATAAAGGTTGCATTGTTACTGAAAGCTTAAAATCGCTATGATTTGCGGGGCACTGTCACTGCGCCCGTCACTTTGAAACATATGATTGAAAAGTCCCGTGCCTGTGGTTTCACCAGCACCCCTTGAAAATAGCTCACATCACTACATGGCGACATAAATAGGCACGGTGGAAGTAGTGGTCATGATAAGAGGCGTGTGTTTTGTGATGTATTTTGAAATGAAACTGTTTTGTTTTTAAAGAGTTTTTCCACAATCTGCTGGAAAGTGAACGCACAAACAAGGATGGTACACGTTCACCCAGTAAATACTGTTCGCTATGTGTTCAAATAAAATTCAAATACAGTTCGAAGAATTAATTATTCGAAACCAAAAAAGTAGTTTTGAAAATAATTATTAAAACCAATCGTTCGTTCGGTTTTATGTGCTTTCAAAGTATATATGTTGGGTTTGTGTACGTGTGTACACGTACATTATTTACTCACTGCTACTAGTAATTCTCATTTGTGGAACGGTTAAAAATTTTAAACGAAATCTTTGAAACTAAAATCTTTCAATATTCTCGGAGGAATGCCGCAGAAAGTCTGTTTAACGCCACACTTTACTTCACAGCCACCAACGCGCTCGCATTCCTCTTTCATGTCACGCGTTCGTCTGTGGCGCATATCTCCTGACATTAATGCCTTTTCCATGCCTTTAGTAATTTTAGCGACTGCGAGAACGGTATCCTCGATAATTCGCCTCTTTTTTCGACGTGTTCGCTCATTATTGGATTTTCTTTTCTGAACGGGTTTTAAAAGGCGTAAGTTGAGCGTGAGCGGGCAGATCGTGTTTTTGTTCGATGCTCATTTGTTCTGGTTCTTAGTGTTCCATCCGTATAATGCTATGAGTATCGGTACAAAATAGTGTTTGTTACTCTGACGAAAGCCTAATTTTATGGATACATTTTAGCATAAGTTTTTCTAAGAATCTAAACTTTTACTCCAGATTTTCTATACAATTGTAGGAAAGATTAGTCATAAAATAATTTTACTAGTTAGAATGGTTGTGATGAAAAGTGTTTATTTAACCAGTTCCTTTATTCTCAATATAGACTTTATTAGGTCATTGTTTTAGGAGTAGTATCTTTACAGACATACAAATTTTGACTAAGTTCAGCTTAGAAGGATCTAATTGTACTTGTATAACGAGTTAAAAGGAGAGACTACTTACATGGAGATATTGCCCACTATGTTAATACGCAAAATGTGGTAAAAATGAAAATAGATAGATAGTTATTTTACGATAAGGTGAATACTTCTATCGATTTCCTTCATTACAACTAGAATTAATTAGTTAGCCTGAATAAAATATAGTGAAAAAAAAACTTTTGTAGAAGTTTTGAAATTTTATAAGTATACTTTTACTTATTAATTTATTTATAATTCAGACAACTTAATAGGTCCACAATTGTGTTAGTAACTCTTAGTCTTCTTTAGTATTTAATAATTAACAATGATTTTATCTTTTGAGTGAGTTTCCACATCAAAGGACAGCTCCCATACCTTTTCTATATATGTTTTGATTATAGTGACCCAGCCAGTGTATAGGGTTGTCACAGAGAACTGTCACTTGACTTCATCCAGTTCTTAAGAGGCTAGTGCCTCGGGTGAACCACCCCGGGCATTCGTACAGTACCCTCTTTATTTTCAAATAGATACAGGACCTGTAAGTACCTCATTTCCCGTTGCGCGTTGCTTTACTAGCGGTTGCCACCGCTAAGCCGTCGACTCAAAGTCCACTACCAAATCTTCTCATTGGTGGCGGAGCTGCACGCTCACTTCCCGATGCCGAAAAACGACGTCTCTCCAGTTCCCAATAACCTAAGCGGCTGAAGTGGAGGGACCGAACGATATCTAGCTTATCCTCTACTAGCTCTCCGGGCTGATGCTGGAGATGCCGGTCGCAGTGTCATGCGACAATGCCCGACCTCAAAGGACAATCAAATTTCTTAGGTATCATCTTCAAGATGCTCTCACTGCTGCCCCACACTCTGTCTATAATCGAGTTCGTATTTCGTTCATTACAATACGTAATATATTTTCAAAATGATTCTATTTCTGGTTTGACAGTATGGGTTTCTGTGTATTTGAGCAGCAAGTATATAAAAAAGTTTTACCCCTGAAACGTTGCTTTTGTCGCTGTCATAGTAATATTTACATAATCTCGCAAATCTACACGTTTCTAGGTCCTGTGTCGTCAGTTTGTAGAATTTTGGTTGAAATTTAAACTATTGATGTTCTCTTTTTGCCTTTAGATAAACAGAAACCCGAAAATTTGTACATTTCCTCAACGGTACGCAAATTTCTACTTTTCGTTGTCCTGACCACAAAAGCATAGTTTTTGCAGAAAATGAAAGTTTCATGTTATATAATAGAACCAATTAGAAAATGATATTGATAACCCTGAAGCAATAAAAAACCGACCTCAAAAGTTCGTGGAATTACATCTATTTGCTAAGTTTTATTGAAATCGGTTACCAGTTCGTTTGCCGTCTTTAGAGGTGGAATATTTTCTTAAAATTTAAATGACATGAAAATGACGTGAAATTTAAATCACTACTGAGGTACCCTCTTTCCAATAAAAAAATGTAGGAGTTATATATATCGGTGTAACATACATAAAAAAAAACAGTCGAATTGAGAACTTCCTCCTTTTTATAAAGTCGGTTCAAAAATTGTGTTACATGGTGTAATTGATCTATTTTGCCGTTGCATAAAAGAAAACAAGTAAAATAAGTATTTTTCTGCATAAGCGTAAGGAGTCGACACCAACCTAGCAGATAGGTAACGGATAGGTACGTAATTTACGTTGTGAGACAATGTACGAGGTAGTACGGGAAATGGTGGCCTGGTTAGTTTCCTGTACTCATACTTGGCGGAAGACAGAGTATGTCAGGGGCTGGGAATCGTGTTTAGGTGAAGGTTTGGTATGTGGTACGTAGTTATAATGGTGATTTTGTCGTGAGATTTTTTAAGTATAGTTAGCTACACTGTAGAGTGTAAAAGTGAAGTTTTTTTTTACACCAGAGGAAGTTATTAAAAACAGCCTCTTGTGGTTTCCTATACTTATTTTTTAATTCTTTATTGCACAAAGAAAAGAAAGAAACACTTAAAATTCCTGTTCCAAAGGGCAGGCAAAGGTGTGCTTATCACTGGAAGAGATCTCTTCCAGCCGATAGGCGTGTAGCTTACCACCAGATGCACGACTGGTTTGTCCCGTGTCTTGATATTATACAAAAAAGGGTAAAAGTTGTTTTAATTACAAAAAAATTATCAATAGAAATTGTAATTCTGCAGTGAAGTGTTTGTTAACTGTCTTTTACATGTTTTGATTGTGTACGGTGCCTATAGTATAATTTCAATAAAAGAGTTACGCTCTTAAGTTTATGCTGTGGGCAACTGTGATCAAGCACAGTTAATATAAGCCGTAATTGGTTGCACTATAAGTTTCCGGAATGAATAAGAAAACAATACTATAAATGGTCAGAAATGAATTTATTGTTTCTCAAAATATTCTCCGTTAGCGTTAATGCACTTTTTCATACGAATGAACCAATTTTGAAAACATTTATGTCACTCCTCCGTGACAATCTCTGAAACATATTTTTCATACTCTTCGATAGCCTCTTCAGGTGATCATTCGCTTAGAGGCACTTTGCGCGCGCCACTTTGATTGGTTTCGGCTCATCTCGAAAGACCCATACGCTCGATTGCTGCTTTATTTTGGGATCGTAACTGTAAATCCATGTTTCGTCACCTGTTACTATGTCCCACACCAAATTTGACGCTCCTTCGTTGAATCTGGTAATCATGGCATTGCACCAAGTGACGCGATCCATTTTTTGAGCCTCAGTCAAATTGTGTGGGATCCACCGAGAGCACAGCTTTTTCACACCCAAATGTTTGTGTAGTATTGATTGTATTTAACTTATGCCTATGCCTAAAATGCTCGAATCTCATAGTATGTCACATGCCTGTCACATGTGTGTTCTCATCATACGGCGCACAGCATCGATGTTTTTGTTGTTTACAGCAGTGGACGGGCGACCATCACGAAATTCGTCACTGAGAGTCATATGACCGCGTTTGAAATTTGCAAACTAGCTATAATTAGTCGTCTTGCGTGGTGCTTCATCGCCAAAAGCAGTTTGAAGCCGAGCGAAGCTCCGCTGAACTGTTGAATTACATTTAAAGTCGTAGAAAATCATACTACGAAAATGTTCACGAGTTAAATCCATGGTGATGTAGACAACCAATTTCTAAAATGACGCCACAATGTAAAAACAAGTGACAGTCAGATGAAACAAACTGTATTGTACCGCCAAAGAGTTCCATTTTCAAATGTTGTAATTACTTTTTACATATTGTGTATGTAGTAGCCAGTTTCACGGAAGATGACTGACCTCCGTAATACAGATTTTGTTCTAGTCCGATAAGTCAATGATCAATGCTCTTTTTAAATAAACTATAGCCTTGTCTTACCGCAACTTGGTTAGTTTTAGTTTACAGGAAACTTATAGTGCGCCCTATATAAGAAGCTTTTCAATGTTTCTCACGCAGCCCGTGAAGAACTCTTGCTTGAAAAAGTACTTCTGTTTATTGTTTTGTTAATTATAAGTTTAATACTTTGTACATCTTTTTGATTTCAGCTGGTAATTTATAGCTATGATTCATGTATTTGTATAAATATTATACTTTAAATGATTATGTAAACAACAAGGCTGAACAACAATGATATAAATGTCGTGTTGGCTTGAACCCGTACCAAAATAAGGGCCTTTATTTTATTTGGCTTCTCTTTTGACAGATCCATTTCAGAAAACGTCCAGTACACATAATCGAGACGATCTCGACATTCAAATATTTACGACTCTATTTCACGTATCGTGCTTCCATCTGGAGTAAAACATATTACCTCATTCCCTGTACACTGTTGGCTTAACATAAGTAATTTTTACATGAACCTCATCAAATTAAGGGTCGCGGGTTCCCTAAAGAAATGCGACACCACAAATGTCGCAATCTTACTGAAGTATTACGCTCTTCGCAAGCATATGGCTTGGAAATCCTACGAGTAATTTTCCTTGAATTCTTTTTCCTACATTTCGAGATAATGGTAATGTTTTTGAGCTTTAATTAATTTGAGGCATTACCTACGCCTGTATGTAAATGATAAGGCGTAATTCGTTCTTTTCAGAAACTAAATCTTATTCCGAAATAAATTATACGTGGGTATTTCGATAATTTGATTACGTCTGAAGAGGTTCTAAAGAACGTTTATTTAACTATGGAGGAGATTGTTTAATCTACGCAGCTTTCAAAAAATTGTATGCTTCATTAAGTAAAACCTTAAATTTCTATCAATGTTATATTGACTGAGCGATGGTATTTTTATTTAATAACAAACTATGTATGTAAGCGATATGTTTTTTAACAAAATATCCGAAGAATGTTCCGCGTTCTTGTATAAATTGGTTCATAGTAAAAAAGGTTTGTGGCCGAAATGAAAATATGATTACGAGTGGCGTATTATTGATACGGCACCAATAAATAAATACAAGCGATACATGAGAAGCAAAGTAAGCGAGGAGTTTACTTTTCTCTAGAATATAATATCCGTTTAAAATTATTTTAGATTATACGCTTAATAATTGCGGTACAGTAATTTAGACTAATGAACTGGAACCACGGACCGTTAACTTGAAACGGTTATTTTTATCGTATCCTGAGCGAGGTGGAAAATCTACTAGTTCTATGTCAGTGTTTAGAGTTTTCTCTTAGTTAAACATTAAAATTAGTCACACAGGTTTAAATAACGGACTAGATAAAGTGATACATAAAGATATATTATTTCCAACCGAACAATGAACGTATGTTTTCATGTTTCACGCAACACGAAAGAAGGCATGATTTATACTTTATAGACTGCGGCAAAAAAGCAGTTTAAATCATAATCTCAGTACAAAGTACCTACTAAAAAACCGACCTCAACAGTTTTTGAAATTACACCTATTTGCCAAGTTTTATTGAAACCGGATACCGAAATATGCGTGATACCGGATTTATCCCCCAGTTTACCACCCTTACAGGTGAAATATTTTCTTAAAATTGAAATGAAACCAATACTGAGGTACCCTCTTTATAACAACAAAAAAAATCATCAAAATCGGTTCATCAATTTTACGCGATTTCAAATTGTGTTTTAATACACACAAAAAATACAGTCGAATTGATAACCTCCTCCTTTTTTTGGAATCGGTTAAAAAATCAAACACAAACATCCGATTTGGTACAGAATTTATATAAAACATACATTATTGTTATCACTGATCGAACAAACCTAAAAAAAATTCTTCAATCCCACGGAATTCGAACCAGCGCCTATTTGCCAGACCGGGGCTAACCTGTACCTGGCTGAGTAAAGAAGAATTTTCGTAGATTTCTCATAGATTAATTAATAGAGAAATTCGTGACTCTGCTGATTTGTTCAGAAGCTCAGTTGAGAGAGCGGTTAACCGCGGTCTGGCAACAGGGTGCCGGTTCGGATCCAGACGGATCGAAGGAAGGTTCTTTGTGTTTGTGCAATCTTTGTACAGTAATAACACTAAACTAGTGAAGTATTTCCACAAAAATATGAATATCATAATTATTAAAACAAAGATCGAACGTTCAGAAAAAATTCCTTCGATCCGGCCGGATTCGAACCGACGTCTTCTAGCATACCGTGCCAGACGCTATACCAACTAAGCCACGGAACGAACCAGCGGTAATAAAAACATGATATTCAACAAAATAAATATTGCAATTCTTTATGCAATATGAATTAATACTTTATTTAGCTCACATTCAAAGTGCACACAGATGGTATTTAAGTTATTGATTCTTATGTAGGCGTGGTAGTCGGCCTCGAATGTGGTTTAAAAAGTTGTCGCTACTACAACGGGTGTAGCATTAAGATTCGATTAAAATTCAACTGTTCATTGCTTTTATATTAGCATAGATATATTAATTTATATTTTTTATGACATCAAGGGACGGGACGCACAAGTTGTGGTAAGCGACACAATTATTCATGACAGTTGCAGCGCCACTTAGAGCTTTAAATCGCAAAGACATGAGGGGCATTGTCATTGCGCCCTTTATTTTGAGATATAACACAAAGTAAATACTGTCATAACTCAAAATTGCGGAATTGTGAAAACAAGTTGAAAAAAAAAAACTGAATAAGCCCAATATATATATTAATAATAATAACGCACACACTCAAGCCTATAGCCCCATACTAGGGAAACCCTGTGTCGCGGGCGGCATGGACACACACATAGACAACCACAAATAACACCCAAACTCACGAGAGAAACAAATATAGGCCATACAAATATTTCTCCCGGCCCGGGAATCGAACCTGGGTCCTCTGCGTGGCAGTTCGGCATGGTAACCGTTCGGCCACAGAGGCATTTAAAATATTTAATATTAAATTGTCGTTTTTAAATGTATAATTTTTATAAATAAAAATAATTACGTTATTCGCAAGTCAAAGTCAAAGTCAAAGTCAAAGATTATTTATTCCATAGGTAAAATAAATTTACACTTGAAAACGTCACATTTAAGCTACATTTAAGCTACTGCTCGTTCACTACGCTGACCTCCCTGAGAAGAACGAGCAAGAAACTCTAGGGATTGCTCTTTTCAATAAACTTAAATGCTATGGAATACACTTTGAATCAAATTTGTGTGGATTCTGGAGCCATGTCGTCTTTCCATACATCTTTATCTAACACGTAGTCTTCAATTTTGTAATATGATTTTTCGATCAAAATATTTTTAATGTAGTTTTTAAACTTAGGAAATGATAAACTTAATATATGCTCCGGAATCTTATTGTAAAAACGTATACAGTTCCCCATAAAAGAGTTGTTTACCTTGGTTAAACGAAATCGTGGTACCATGAGTTTGGACTTAGCTCTAAGGTTAATATTATGGATATCTTCTTTCTTATTGAAATTATGTAAATTTTTACGGGCATATAAAATATTTGAGTAAATGTACTGTGATGCCACAGTCATGATACCAGTCTCCTTAAACTTTTCTCTGAGAGATACCCGAGTGCCTAGACGGTACACAGAACGAATCGCTCGTTTTTGCAATACAAATATGGTTTGAATATCTGCCGCTTTACCCCACATGAGAATCCCGTAGGACATTATACTATGGAAGTAACTAAAGTAAACTAGTCTAGCAGTACTAACATCGGTAAGCTCACGTATTCTGCGGACTGCGTATGCAGCGGAGCTTAATCTGCTGGCCAGGGACGATATATGTGGAAACCACTGAAGTTTACTATCTAAGGTCACTCCCAAGAAGACTGCTTTATTAACAAGGTCTAACTTTTCTCCGTTTATTTCTATGCTTGGACTAGTCGATTTTACGTTAGGTAATTCAAATTTAACACATTTTGTCTTCTTGGCATTAAGCAATAAATTGTTAGCATTAAACCAATAAACTACCTTAGAGAGGGTATCATTAATACGGTCATAGTTAATGTCATGTCTGTCTGTTTTAAAAATCAAGGATGTGTCATCAGCAAACAACACTATTTCGCAATGGTCCTTAACAAAGAATGGCAGATCATTAATATAAATCAGAAATAAGAAAGGTCCAAGTATTGAGCCCTGCGGAACACCCATTTTTACTGGAGAACCCAAAGAAGTCACTCCATTTATGTCTATTTTCTGAATTCTACCGTTGAGATATGACGAGACAAGTTTCGACGCCTTGCCATTTACACCGTAATGTTCCAGCTTCCTAATAAGAGTATTATGATCAACGCAATCAAATGCCTTTGAGAGGTCACAGAAAACACCAATAGCGTTCTGGGACCTTTCCCAAGCATCAAAGATGTGTTTTAGTAACGCTACCCCCGCATCGCTAGTCGATCTACCACTAGTAAACCCGTAAACAAGAATCAGGATGTTATTTTTTTCAAATTTTCAAATTGTGTTTTCTTATTTCCTAGTATTTGGTTTCATGTGTGATAGATTGACAAGACCCATGTGCCTGTGATTCCACCAGCACCTTTACCCTTAAAAATAGAAACGCAGTAATGCTCACATTACAAATTTTTTTTTTTTTTTTTCTATACATGACAGGCAAATGACTCCACTCCACCTGATGTTAAGGTAAGGTGGCAGTATTTCCCTGGACGAAGTCTTTCATACGGAGCTCTACTGCTATTAAACTATATTTCTTTTCACGTACTAGCTTATACTCTCTTCATTGGGATATCCAATAACTGCATTCCCTATGCGTTGTATGAATTATATATAACGCAAAATGTGTGCGGTCAAACAGACATTTCGCATACCGGTTTTAACACTGATACAGATTAATATTGGCAAAACGTTGCAAGTAAAAATGTGACAGTAATGTTTTTAAATGTTTACCTTGCCGACCAGAAGTCAAAATTGACATTAGTCATGGTCAGGACTGAGTTTTCTCTATTTTTTCCCGAAAAGCACGTGTCCATAACTAAGTCCAAAGAAAATTATGATTTTAGATTTGTGACACTGTTGAAGACGGTGTCCGACATGTTCATGGAGGGAACAAAAATATATTCATTCTAGCGAATAAAAAACCTCTGCTAAATTTATTTGTTATCATAAGTATCACCAGCTGAAATATGGTCGGACCTTTTTGTTACACTCTGTAGAGCTGCTATCATTGCTTTACGACCTTTCACGGTACGCGGATATCTATATATTATTACAGTTAGGTTCCTGAATGTGTTAATTTGAAATAATGTCTTTATTAATTAGGTAAGGTATTAATTAATGTTTAAACAATAACAAATTAAACTTAGATCTTTTTACGAAGCATTTATCAAATTTTTTATGAAATGTAAAAAATATTTTACGAAAATTATGATCCATATTGCTACACCATAAATGTAAAAGCTATAAAATTTGAATTAACTTATCCGTAGAGCTTTCGTCTTTGATTTCGCTAAATTAATATACGTATAGGTACTTATACATTGCACATGACCATGATCTCGACCTTGGTAGGCATAATTTATTTTTTATTATTTACTTATAGAGCAATGGCTACAGAGCAATCAGCTTAAAAAGTTAACAAATAATGAAGAAAGTCTATTGTAAACTTAAACTAAAAATTTATTTTGTAAAAAACTGTAACTACAAAAACCCGCCAATTTTTTCTTGACCTTTTTAATGTTATTTTAGTCATAAAACTTTCAAAATACGTTTGCTATTTAAAAAAATATATGTTACCAAAGGCAACAAACAAATCTTTTTAGACTTAAGAGTACCAACCTGGCACTCTTATTGAAGAATTCGCGATAATTCTATTTGCTTACTAATGACTTACTATATCAAATATTTATTATGTTATTTTCGATGCGTTATTCACACTGTTCTTGTAAAACCGGCGAAAGCGCCATTTGGAAAAAAAATCAGGGGAGCTTGTTTTAGGTTTTAACGAGGGTTTAAAAATATTTACGTTCTCTTTTAAAATTCATTTCAGGTTTTAATTAAGTTTAAAGTTTTAAAATTGAATTTAAAATAAGATTTAAATATTTTAAAACAGTTGAGAAAAACTAAAACATGGTCCCTGAAAAATTCTTCGATTTCGCCCATTCTACAAAACAGTGACAATATTCTTTCATTGAATAATTTTACTAGCAGTTTTAACTTGACGTACAATTCTAAAAATTACCAATTTGATTAACACGTTTGTAATAACCGACTTCAAAAAAAGGAGGAGGTTCTGAAATCGACTGTATGTTTTTTCTTTGTATGTATGTTACGCGATAACTCCGCCATTTGTGAACCGATTTTGATGATTCTTTTTTTGTTGGAAAGAGCGTACCTCAGAAGTGGTCCCATTTAAATTTGAAGTAAATATTCTTCGACTTCGACGACTTGTGAGGTCGGTTTTTTTTAGTACTCTGTACTGAGGTTCGGTTATGTTTATTTAACGTTCCTAACTTTATTCAATTGCTTTATGATGGCCGTTTTTTATTCCGGTTGGCAAAAAAACTCAATCAAAACGTGTCCTACATTTTGTTTATGAGATTTTGATTGGCTAATTTAGATAAAAATAAATGACATTTAAGGGTGTCATTTGTATATTTTTGTATTTTTTATTTTAAATATAGAAGAGTATATTGCTGTAATGGTTAGATATAGTATACTTGAACATGTATAAAGATTTTTTATAAATTAAATTTGCCCCATTTGCGGTTGCATATTTAATTTGCGAGGTTTAAATTTAA
The DNA here is from genome assembly GCF_003589595.1 of Hyposmocoma kahamanoa. NCBI lineage: Eukaryota > Metazoa > Arthropoda > Insecta > Lepidoptera > Cosmopterigidae > Hyposmocoma > Hyposmocoma kahamanoa. Next base: position 7,119,829 of record NW_020654878.1, read on the forward strand.
GTAAAAAGTGTCGTATCAGCGTCGAATCCGTTATGAATAACCGAAGTATTTGATGTGAAATTCAGAAAATTTACCGAAACTGCTCAAAATCGTGGCACATTAATGTTTTTGTTGACTCGCGTTTCGACAAAGGGAAATTCTAGAGCATATTAAGGCAGCATATCCAACCTAGTTTGCCATTAAAAATATTTAGAACAAAATCAGACTTTCTACAACCTTCTACAAGTATTCTTTTGTAAGTGGTTAGGTAAGTATAGATAACTAAATATGCTTTTCAAACTGAATATTCTTTTTTATGATGCCAACAAGTTATGCACCTGGTGGTAAGCGACACGCATGTCCAAAGCGATAAAAATGGAAGTAAATTAATTTGCTAACTTTCACTGGGTTTGCGAAGTAGCAAATTAATTTACTTCCATTTTACACATACACGCGAAATAACACCAATAAATGAGTGAATCTATTAATTATGGCCAATGCAGTTGCAATGCCAATGAGAGGTTCAAAATGCAAAGATCCCTGCGACCGCGCGTCACTCTCATACATAAGCTAACAAGTCCCATGTGCTTGTAATTTCACCAGCGCCCTTACCCTTCAAAACCGGAATACAGTAATGTTCACATTAGTGCTTAGCGGCAGAAATAGGTAAGATAGCAGTACTTCTCTGGAGAACTATTTATAAAGAGTTCTATTGCTACTAAAAATGAATCTTTTAGTAGCTTATAGCCAACGCTCGAAAATAGTGAAAATAGAGGTGTCCTTTGCTGAATGGGATTCCCAATTGAGAGAATTGTAACTATAACGATTTTGTATTCACACAAAACCACTTTAAATTTCTGCAGTCAAACTAGCTAATCTATGTCTGTACAGTTAGCAAACTGCTGTGGATTATGACGGCCTGCTGAGTCTGAGCTAATCGTCGATAAGTAACCGCATTAATGTCACTAGCCATGCCCATTGTAAAGAGAATTGCTTGAAACGTGGGTTAAATTTCCTGCGATATGGGTGGAAAATAGTCCTGCGAGGTTGTTAATATTTTACAAATAACACTGTAAACATAATTTATTTCATGCATTGTAAATTTGTATTATTGTTATCATATACGGGGTATCCCCCATGGCATCACTTATTCCGCTGTCGGAGCACCTCCCTCCCGGGCATGATATACCTTGGCAAACTTTGAAGTCTCTAAATAGGCTGCGGATCCAAGCCGGCCGAAGCAAGGATGGCACCGGTGGGGTTATAGCTCTAAGAGCGCGTGTTGTGTGGTATCCCTCCTCAGACAATGGCATATTTTTTGTACAACGCCGTTGATAATAGAGGTGGGTGTTTAAACGAAAAGCACTTAAAAATATTGCATTTTAAAATAAGAACATAAGCACGCTTTTCAATTTGAGCGTTAGCATTGTTCGGTTCAATACACAACAATTTCATTTTTTACAACGTTCTTATGTTTCATGTCCAGCCATCTATGTTTTCTAAACAAAGATATTAATTTGTCAATGTGAATAATAGTTTTATACATTAAATAAAACTCATGTTTTACAAATAAAGTTACTTATCTTAAAACCTTCAGTGGTCTTCTCTTGCTTTTCGATATCAACACAAAGTTGTATGCTTTTTGAACACAAATGCGCTTAAACGTTTTTCTAAACGATTTTGTAACCTTCGAACTAAAAAAGGTTTAAGTGAAGCACGCTTTTTTTTTAAAAAAGAAACAACATTTAACATTTAAAAAATAAGCAGTGTTTCCCATCTCTAACTGATAATGTTGTCTCAATTGCTAAGTACTGGTTCGTCCTCACAAATATATACGCCAGAGTCGACACGCCAAGAAGATGTGAGAAGAGCACTTGCGACGTCCGTTCAGTTATTGTGGCTTTATTATACCAAGGGCAGTTTAAGTAGCAGTAGAGCTCCTTCTGAAAGAGTTCGTCCAGGGAAGTGCTGCCACCTTATCTATTTCTGCCGCCAAGCGGTAATGTCAGCATTACTGTGTTCTGGTTTTGAATTACCCTTCAAAACCGGTACTGTTGAAATTAGAGTTGAAATTACAGGGAAGTACTGTACTACTTTACATATTTCTGCCGTCAAACAATAATGAGAGCATTACTGCGCTCCGGTTTTAAAGGGTAAGGGTGTTGGTGAAATTACAGGCACATGGGACTTGTCAACTTGTGCCTCAGGGTGACGGGCGCAATGGCAGTGCCCCTCAGATGTTTGCGATTTGTGCAATGCAATTGCAACTGTTATGGACAGGCATGCTTACCATCAGGTGCACCACTGGTTCGTCTCGTCACTTGATATTATTAAAAAAGTACGATATATGAATTGTACAAAATGTGATGTATTTCGATGGACATTGATGACAAAATATTACAAGATGTTTACAGAATTTGCTCTTCCTGTTATATGCATTAAATTACAATTAAAATGTCATTACGCAAACATGATTCGTGGAAAATTTAAATAGATTTGCTGCTTCTGGTAAATGACAGAGTCAATTAGTGCACATTAAGCGCCTCTGGACCTTTTCAAAGCAGCTTACAAACTTACTGATAATAAACCTCGCACCCCTCACAATTTTAGGCAAGCAAAGGAGATTTGAAAGCCAAGTAATTAATGTTATATGTTAAATGCAGACCCCACAATGAATATGTTGTTTTTCTCAATTTCCGTATGGCTTATATTGCGGATGGCGTGTATGTCTTAATTTCCTGGACTTCAATTTTGTTTTTGTTTGTCATTTTTCGGCCGAGTGTCGAATAATCATCAACTCTTGAGGATACCTCGTAGAGAGGCGAATCATGTCGGGTATATTTTTGGGGGTGGTGTTTGTAACTATAGTTGCGCTTGTGTTATTTATTTTATTATTTTATGCGAAGGTGTTAAAATTTACGACGAGAAAAATATTCAGCACAGGCGCAGCTAGTTTGCACGATTTAACTTTCGCTGGGTTCGCGGAGTTGCAAAAATTAATTTACTTCGCATTTTTTATCTATTTTTATCCGCTCCTCTCTATGGGAAAACATGAAGAACAAGAATGATTAATCTAATTTTTATATAGCTTGACACTAGAGAAATTCTGTGTCCTGGGTGCCATGGGCACGCACATAGACAACCACAAATTACACCAAAATTCACGAGAGAAATAAACGTAGGCCATATAAATATTTTTCCTGACCCTGGAATCGAACCCGGGACCTCTGCGTGACGGACAGCACTGTAACCGTTTGGCCACAGAGGCAGTTAATAATATTAGTAAGTAAACGCTTTTACTTCAATAATACTGGATATACTGAAGTGCTTCCACTTCCTGACTGTGTGGCGTCATTCTATATATGGTTCAGCACCTCGTAGGTATTCCAAAGCGGGAGATGCTCCTTTTCCGCCAAATTATTAGTAAACCACAATTATTTCAAATTTATTATACAGCGGGGAGCATCTTGGGCATCCTGCCATGGGGACTCATTTTTATTAATCTAATTTAGTACTAGCCTTCATTATATTCGTACACTGTTCTGGCATAATAATAACGTTTATTTACAAAGAGAAACCCCTAGAGTTTCTAGCTCAGTCTTCTCAGGGAAACCTGACTACGACTTTATTAATAACTTTATTAATTTATTATTACCTTAATTATTTGACGTTGACTTTGAATACTACTAAATTTTTGACTCATATTTTGGAAGTTCTTTTTTTATTTCGTATGATAACTAGTGACGGGACGAACAAATGCACCTGGTGGTAAGTGAGACGCCTGTCCATAGCAGTTGCAGAGCTTTAAATCATAAAGATTTGAGGGACACTGCCACTGCGCCTGTCACTGTGAGACATAAGTTGACAAGTCTCCATGTGCTTGTAAGTTCACCTGCACACTTTTTGCGAATTTATCGTACAAGATATACGTATAGCCCTTCCATAATCCGTAGCTGTCTCTTATTAACCATCTTATGCGGTTCCATACCAAGCTGAAATAAAGTACACATACATGTCCTACCTATGGTAAGTTGACAAATAGAATTACTATTTAAATATTCATTTTACTGCACTTATAAATGAGCTTAACAATTTCAACGTTTATCAAAGAGAATGTAATCACTGCGTTAAAACTTTAAATTGTTTCAAGGTTTTATAGTTTTCTTCTCATAACTCGAGGGCGCAAGTGATTGGATAGTTAATATTAGTCCAAATTTTTTAATTAATCGTGTTTATAAATCGATTTTTATCGTTTATATTTAAAAACCTTAATAAATATTTACAAATTATCTAATTCTTCTTTATTTTCGTTAAAAGAGTTTTTAAAAAGGTTTTTATGGTGTTTGTTTTAAAAGTTCATGAAACTAGTAAATTTTATAACATTCTGTTGCAAATTGTTGAAATGATATTCGTTGATCATCGATGGTTGTAGTGAACTAGTAATTCACTTTATATATTTATATTATTTAACTGCCTCAAAATCTGTATGGCCTACATTTATTTCTCTCGTGAGTTTGGATGTAATTTGTGGTTGTCTATGTGTGTCCATGGTACCCGCGACACAGGGTTTTCCTAGTGTGAGGCCATGAGTGTGTACGTTATTTATTTATTATTATTTGGACAATATTTTTTCTAACGCACGAGATAAATAAATGTAAGCCATACAAACAATTCTCCGGGGTCGGGATTCGAACCCGAGGCTTCTTGCGTGGCAGTCCAGCATGATAACCGGTCAGCCACTGAGGCAGTTAAATAGGTAATAATTATTGAAATTAGAAAATTTTAGTTAAGCTAAAAAGTGAGCTCGCGTTTAGTTTTCTGTCGATCGCAATCGAAGTTATACAAACGTACGTAAGATACTTAATGTCTATACCATTGCATGGCAATTCCGTCAAGCAACTGTGTTGATCGAAAACTATTAGGAACAGTAGAGCTCCTTGTGAAAGACAGAAAGAGTGTACGTCAGGGGAAGTACTGTACTACCTTACACATTTCTGCCGTCAAGCAATAATGAGAGCATTACTGCGCTCCGGTTTTAAAGGGTAAGGGTGTTGGTGTAATTACGGGCACAAGGGACTTGTCAACTTATGTCTCAGGGTGACAGTGCCTCTCAGATCTTTGCGATTTAAAGCTCTGAGTAGTACTACTAGACGATTTGTTTGTTTCCGTCTTTTGATATCATAAAAAATAAATACATAAATTCAAACATTATTTGTCACTTCTTTAAAAAACCTGAAACGACAGTCCATAAAACGTGTGCAACTGCATTTCAAACCACACACTAAACTACGAGTGTTGCAAGACTAATGCTCGGTGTCAGTATGTTAACCCTTTTCGTAGCTATAAAACGACCGTTTGCAATAATAATAAATAATAAATAAATAACGCACACACTCAACATAGCCCCGCACTAGGGAAAACCCTGTGTCGCGGGTGCCATGGACACACACATAGACAACCACAAATTACACCCAAACTCACGAGAGAAATAATTGTAGGCCATACAACTATTTCTCCCGGCCCGGGAATCGAACCTGGGACCTCTGCGTGGCAGTCCGGCATGGTAACCGTTCGGCCACGGAGGCAGTTGCGATATATGTATATACTTCGTAAACGAACATCGTATGCAGATGTGAACTTGGGCACTTGAGATTAGCTAGCTTGGCTTTAGGAAGGTTTCTAACCTTCGATAAGGGGGCAACGTCGTGAAAAGAGCTGCTATCTGTGTAGGGCTAGCACGATAGGGCGCGACTTGCGCGAGAGCGACATAAAGCGCGAGATATCTAAGGGAGAATAGCAGTATCACGCGCGTATGTCGCTTTCTCACAAGTCGCTCCCCGTCATGCTACGGAACCCAATAAAATGTTTAATAATTGCTGGAATTCATTATTTTAAACATTGTTACTACTAAGAGCATCATTTTGAAGTCGTTGTAAGCAACAGTGTATATCGGCTTATCTGGCTCATTTCCTCCCTCGACTCCGTGCAAATCCGGTCCTGCGCATCAGCAAGAAGATCTAGTGCTTCCGCGTACGTGTAGCGGTACGGCTGCATTCTTTGTAGTTTACAAGGTCCGTTTGGATCTCTAATATACTTGACTACTTGTTTGATACTTAAGGTCGTATTCTAGAACTCTACTCAAAACTCAAGTCAGGACTTGAGTATTGCAGTGAGCACTGAAAATCATACTCAAGTCCCTGCCATTAGGGTCGTATTTCCAGTGCTTGTGTTTCCATTGCAATCCTAACTTGAGCATCGAGTAGAGATCTAGAATACGACCCTTAGTGTGGATAATTGCCTTTCACTGAGTATATTATATACCGTATCTAAAGGTCTCTTGTTTGACTACTAGTACATCTTTGAGTACACCACAAAATTTTTATTTACTATGTTAGATCAAATGATTAAGTAAGGACCCACTCGCCAGTCATTGGTTGAAGCTTTTTAAATTTAGTTTTTTTTTTGTATTTTAAATTTTTTTTGTATTTATTATTTAAAGGTTTTAATTAAATTGTTTATTTTTTAATTATGTTGTTTATGTGATTATGACAATGATGTGTTCGGCTGTAATTGGCTTAGACGTAAGTCTAGTATTATTATATTATTGTATGTAAACGTTAATTTATGACTGTTAAGCTGTTGCTGAATCAATAAACAAATTAATAATGGAGTGACTAAAACCAGTTTCCCACGGAAGATTTAGGTATTCGAAACATTACGAGATGATAGTACTAATTAACAAGAAAGTTGAAATATTAATCTAACGATTTTTTAAATTAGATTAAGAAGGCCTGTGTCAAGTGTTTTTAATTTAAATATATTATCCTTACCATCGTTCGCTATGTATATCTACAGCAAATTAACAACATATTCTAAACTTGACCCAAATAAACTTGTAGCATGGATTGTAATCGAAATGATAATTAACTTTTGGCAGACACGTATAATTATATAAAATACGTGTCTGTGAAACGATGTGAGATAGTTATAATTGTCAACCCACAACACGTCACACAACCAACAACATGGCAACCCACATGATGATCATAGTTTAGCGGAAATGGCACCTATTTAGATTTTTTCGTTGCTTTTGATAGTTTGTTTTAAAATGTATAAAATAATTGCTGTTTTACGATACTTTTTTTTTGTTTACCTTAGGAATCATTAATTGTTGTGATTTATTACTATAATTTCCCAACAACAACAAGCAGAACAGCTAAGATATACTTTTATAAGTAAATTGTAGAAAAAACTATCAAAAACAAAGAAATAATGTTTATATGGCATTTTGCAAAATTATGATCATGGTGGTTGACAGGTTATTGCTTATCAGCATCCATTGCATCTAAGCTACTACTAGCATTTACACACGAAAAAGGGCGCTACAGGGCACACACACACACACACACACACACACACACACACACAAGCTCTTCTTTTAAGATTACTGACTTTAGACTAGAGAGGGTGAGGGCCTGGTGAACTGTAATACAAGTTTAGTTGCCTAGTACGGTCTGCAGTCTCTCACAAGGGATACAACATTTAAAATTGTTAGTCTATTATAAAATAAGTGTATACTTATTTCCTTGTGTTAAAAAAATAAACCATTATTATTATTACTCATTAATCAAATATAGTAGTAGTAATTATAATGGTACCTTATCCAAATCTACAAAGAGTGAAAGCATTAGTTTTGTATGGCTGTAGAAAGAAATGTCGGTCGAACAAATTAGGCAGAGATTTAACAAATTTTAATTCGAGAGGGAACTGCCACTTGCCGCAATGATTATAAATCGCTTATCAAAGAATTTGGACCGAGTTTGCGTACCGATATTGCAAAAGTTTCTGCGAATTCCCGCTATCCGTAAATGTCTGCTGCGATATCAGTCACAGTGTTTGAGTTAACGATGAACATTCTTTGATCAGTTCTAACAGATATGTTTCGGGTTTCATTTTAAAAATATTTCTCAGCCCGAAAGCCAATAAAAAGATTCTGGTTTTTCACGTGGTCCGCTTTGATGAGAGTTAGGCTTGTACAAGTTGTTAAACTTGATTTTTTTATTGCGGAAACCGATTGATGAACTTGAATTCTGTTTTGCGACAGTTATAACAGTAGCTTAGTAGCAGTAATGGGCCTTGTGAAACAGTGTATCTAGGGAATTACTGCGTACAAAAAAAAACTCTAAACAGTTATCACTAAGACATTGTAAAAGGATGCAGATAAAGTCACACTACAGAAACTCATTCAATAAGCAGCAACGCTGCGGGACCTCATTCAGGTTTAAACAAGTTAAAAAGTAAGTATTTGGCGTCTTCCTATTCCATCTCTGAAATCTGTAGGGAACTATTCAAGGAGCTGCAAATAAAATTAATGGAATCTCTGCAAAGTTTAAAACCAATCGCGAATACTCAAGTTATTGGCGGCATCATCGGGACAGAGTAAACAAGCTAGGAGAATGTAGGAAAGGCGATTATGCGCAATGATGTTGGTCATGTAAACAGACTTTTGGAGGACGCTTCAATCTTTGCTCTGTCGGGGGGAGAGGCGCTCATTTGTTCGTGGCACAGATACCCTAGGTACATTGAACATTACGTGGTAAAACTACACTTGTTACAATTTTATGCTTCTAATTAAAGAATTATATTCAAATTCAGTAAGTTCCTTGTGAAAAAGTTCCTCCTGGGAAATGCTGCCACCTTACCTATTTCTGCCGCCAAGCATAATGGAACATTACTGCGTTTCGGTTTTGAAGGGTAGCGGTGCTGATGAAATTACAGGCACATGAGACTTGTCAACTTTTGTCTCAAATCATGGGCGCAGTGGCTGTGCCTCTAGGATCTTTGTGATTTAAAGACTCTGAGTCTCAATACAACTGTTATGCACAGACGTGTCGCTTATCACCAGGCGTGCGACTTGTCCGTATCGTCACTTGGTACCATAAAAAAAGAAAATTCAAACTCAAATTGTTTATTCACCAAGACAACACAGTACATTGCCTGCGGGTAACTCAAATTACAAGAAATACAAACTTAAATTATACAGGCATATTTAACAACAATAGAGAGTGCTTATTATGATTGTTTCAAGAAAATGAATATTCACTTATATTTGATTTAATAAACGTGACTATCAAAGTAAAATTTCCAATAATTTCCAAGTCAGATACACTAACTGGTAAGAAGTTTATCGTATATATCATTTTTTATTCTTTTTGTTAACGCTTTTAACCCATTTTAACGTTTTTAGGTAATTTTTAGGTTAGTTGTCTATACCTAATTTCGGTGGCAAGTTTTATTATTAATGTATTCATGTATACTATCGTGAAATATTGAACAATATATCAGGATACCACACTTAAATATTAAATAATACTTCATTATAATATTCTACAATATTCAAATAATAAAAATTGCCACCAAAATTAGGTAGAGAACATTGACCTGAAATATACCCTTTTAATAATCTGATTTTATTTGTTTAATTATATGCAGAATGTAATCTGACTTGAGTAATGAGGACAATGCGGAATTCTTGCGACAGATCATATTGTCTGTTTTTTATATAATTTATATAACAATTACATTTTGCGTACGTGGTACTTATAAATGCAAAAAAGATACCGAAGTTGTTTTAGGTTATGTACGTGGTGTCACAGCGGGTAGATCCACAGATAGTCAAATAAGACGTGTATATTGCATTAAAAGTAAGAAAATACCAGCTCCTAAACAGGTTTCCTTACAAAATAACTGTTACAGTCCTTCTGACTTACAAAAAAATTACGGAATAAGTAAATTCAAGACACGTATCATAGGGACTTTTGTAACTTAAATAAATCTTTACTTCTGAGACTTGTGAGAGTTATTCGTAAGACTAATTGCCTTGCGAGTTACTTATTTCTACCGTCAAACGGTAATGTGAGCAGTACCTATAGGTTTTTAAGGGTAAGAGTGATGTTGAAATTATAGACACATGGAACTTGTCAACTTCTATCTCTTTGCGATTTAAATTTCTGAGTGACACTGCAATTGCTATGGACAGGTGTGTCGTTTACTACCAGGTGCACGTCTTGTTCGTCCCGTCACTCATAAGAAAATTTGTTTTTAAATTACCTAGTTTTTATATACAAGTTGTGAAACAAATTCTTACAAGATGTAAATGACAAAGAAACAACTATCCTTAAAATGTAATAGTCATTGTCACATGTTTGTATTGTGTTAAAATTAATTTAAACTACATTGTTTTTTTTTTCATATAATAACAGACCTTTACTCTACCTTAAAACAAACCTACTCTACCCATATCCTCTTAAGGTCACTGCCACCCTTTCTTTCCCTTTTATACGGAAAATTACCCAGGAAACAGGGCCTTATTAGCGGAGTTCAAATGACTATTTACAGTAAATCAAAGATGTCAAGAGTCCAATTTGTGGATGAAATCACGGATCCAAAAAAGATACACAAGGTAACAAATTGGCAATAAAAAGCTAACAAAATACTGTGGGTAAGCATTTCGGTCAAAGCTGTAAATCCCGGGACTGTGCCAATAAATTTGAGGGAAAAAATATCGAAAGCCGTGTAATACAGTTAGTGTAGGGCAAGCGAGTAGTCCCGATTTTTACGGGACCACATTTTGTGAAGCGAACTTCATGTTATCAGGTAGATGAATGTTCCGTTCATTCGTGCGAAATATAGAGTTCTTTCTTTACCAAACATAGATATACATAGTGACTCTTTGAAAATGAAACTATTTTTTCGGATGTGAATCGCGTTTTTTTTTATAAAAAATAAGTGCGCATTTGACCTCCATCTCCCCTGATGGAAAGGGACGATGAGGTCGAGGATGTAGCATGCACACATAAATAATGCCTATTCACTCTCACCTTGAAAAGGTCCAAGTTATGGCGTTCGGGGAACAAGTCTGCAGGTAGGGAATTCCACTCCCTAGCCGCTCGCCATACAAGTGTGGAAGCGAAACGCTTCGTACGAATCCGGGGAATATCCACAACATAGGGCTGGAACCCCCGCCAACGCCTAGTCTCCCGATGATGGAAAGGGGAAGGCGGAATCAAATTATGCAATTCCATCGCACACTCTCCGTGATATATCCTGTAGAATACCGATAAGCTGGCAACTCTACGGCGGTGTTCAAGGCTCTATATAGTATATTTGTTTTTTTAGCAACGTTTTTGCATTTAGCTAGTCAGCCGTGACCATAGGACCTGTAATACTCCCGAAACGTACAAAAAAATGGTGTGTTTAAAAAAAAAAGAGAAATATGCGCGATTATTTAAAAAAAAAATTATTTTATAGTCATGCGATCCTGATGGTAAACTACACGCCTGTCCATAACAGTTGCAGTGCCACTCAGACTTTTAAATCGCAAAGATCTGAGGGGCACTGTCACTGTGTTCGTCACCCTGAGACATAAGTTGACAGGTCCAATGTGCTTGCAATTTCACCAACACCCTTACCTTATAGCTAAGGTGACAGTATTTCCTTGGACGAACTCTTTCACATCGAGCTCTATTGCTGCTAAATAGTTACATTTCCAATATCATATTATATTACATTATTCCGTGTATCAATGACGAACTCTGTAAATTATATTATATAACATACATATTTATTTAATTGGTGATGTAGCCCATTTGTAAAATTGTAATTTATTTACATTTTTGGAGACAAAATCTATTATCATCGTGCTTATTGAATGGAACCGGATCGTAAGCGTCTTCTAATGATAAGGTGGAACTGTAATTTGTTTTCTATTATCTTCTGTTATTCACTGAACTCAGCTGTGACTATGGGATTTGCAAAGGGCCCGAAACGTTGGTTTGTTTTAAAAAACGAATATACACGACTCAGATTCGAAAAAAACAGTTTCATTTTCATTTGTGTAACTATTGCAACAATCTAAGAACTGGAAACATAATGACTCTTATTAATAAATGTGTTGAAAAAGTTGAACCATGCTTTGAACACCGTTTGTCATTAAGACAATAGATTGAATTGGAGGATTAGTAACTGTTAAATTAAACTATTCCGACAAGTTGCTTAACTCGTTAATCAACGGATTATCGACAGCTTCGTGGAACTTTGTCAACCTATCCAAGTATGAGAGCATACTATTTGATATGTAGCACTCAAATAACTGAATGGATAACATGTTGGAAAAATGTGAATTACAAGATTTCCATGATCTTTAAAGGCTCGCAAATCAATAATGAGACGCCTTAAGTGTATCGAAAAACAAACAATACATTTGACGTTTGTAGCGACATTGATTTTCCTCGGCGACATTGCATTACCAAGTAATCAACATAATGCTTTTGCTAAGCGAGAAGTTCCATGAAGGAGATGATGTCGATTTGTTACTGGGACCGCAGTAACGTGAATGGACAGAGAAACACAGATAACGTAAAACCGCATACTAACATCAGGTCATTTATTATTGAAAAGATTTGGCATTTGAGTTGCATTTGGTCTTTTAATTGCCTAGAATCAGCAAATTCATCTATTTCCATTTAATGTTGATTTAATATAATATCATTACTTGGAATTTTTGTATCCACGTATTAACGCGTTAAATCGCCAGTGGCCAAAACATAAGGTATAGGACAGTTTTTTTATTAATAAAAACATTTTCGATTTAATATATGGATAGTCTTTAGCTAAATTATATATTAAAAATGAAACTATTACTTTGGTTCTAAATCGCATTTATTTGGATTTTCAATAAACCAACGTTTCTGATGTTTAGTAGACTCTTCATTTAGCCGTGACCATGAAACCTGTAAAGGACCCGAAACATTGAATTGTTTGAAAAGAAAAAGAAAACAAATATATGCAAAAAAATATTTTCATTTGCAGTGTATACCGATAGCTAAAGTCTAAAAAAGAACTTAATAAATTATATATATATCACACATAATTATTTTATTAGCGGTAAAATTGTTATTTATTATGTAACACACTTTATATAAGACTATATTTAACAAAATTTGATTTAAAGTAACATGTATTATCCTGATCTTGATTCGCAATTTTACATTGGTAGAATGTAGCCTTTTTGACACTTACATAAACCAGGCGCACGACTTGTTCGTCCCGTCACTTGATATCATAAAAAAAACTAATAAGTATCCCGAAAACATTGTCCCGTAAATATGAAGTCATAGGCAACCATATCGGGTTCAATCCGTGCTCCCAAGGGACTGAGCATATTCAAGGGATTTCACCATTGACTTTACCAGTCTATTCTGAATGTTAAAACGTGTTAGATGATTGCGCCTTTCATTTGGTATTTAGGGCTTGACAAGGGTTCCCCTTGTTTGTTCGCTTCGCCCTAAATAATACAAGCTTTTACTATATTGTTGTTTTTTACAATGAGCCGAATTGTAAATAAAAACAAAAACCCTCTCATTTTGTTTGCGCTTTGAGAGAGATTGTATTTTGATTGGTAAACAAAAAATACGAATTAGACCTTTATGAAATATCGAGATCGAGATGAAATAAATAAGCTTTTTTTACTTTGATTTGTTTACTTCTTTAAGGTAACACGAACAATTTGTTTCTGCAAGATTAATTTTCGATTATATAAACCAAAATATACTCACGAGCAAATAATTAGGGTCGCTAACAATGTGAACTGATTTTTGTCTTTATCACAGTTTAATTTAGAGCTGTTAGCACAAAGTTTTTTTTTATAATACACAGTGATAGGACGGACAAGTCGTGCGTCTGGTGGCAAATGACACGCCTGTTCATAACAGTTGCAGTGCCATTCAGAGCTCTAACGCGTGCGCAAAGATCGGTGGGACACTGCCGCTGCGCTCGTCACCCTGAAACATACGTTGACGAATCCCCAGTAATTTCACCAGCACCCCTACGAATGGTAGTAGAAGTTGGTTGCGTGTATAGATTATAAAAAAATATATTATATAAATATTCATTTTAGTTTCATTAATCGTATTATTAATTGAATTAATTGATCGAAATTAATTGCCTATATGTGTAATTTTTCCGGTGTTCAACGAACTCAACACTCTAAGAAGGTTGTAAATTTTTATAATAGAATAAGGAAGTCGTTTTCTTATTAAGTATACTTATTTCCTACTGTAGCGTAACGTAATACTTTATACCTTGACGGCCTCTACAGCTCAACGATTAAACACTCTAAATGCTATTATAAGAAGGTTATGGGTTTGATTTTCGGTTCGACCGTAGGGTAGGGATAGGTTCTTATCATTTTGAAGTGTTCTTTGGGTACAACCTTATCCGTTAAATTTTGGTAGATAATTGGCCTAATTGGTACGATAAACAATCACAAAAACAAACAGGCATATTATTATTACCTTACTATTCTGTCCTTGCCACGAAAAAAGGCACAACTAACATTTTTACCAAAAAAGTGATATACATATGTATTTGGGATCAGGAAAAAAGCCAATCTACCAAATTTGTTTGTAGAAATTGTTCTCAGTATGTAATTGGATATATAGTAAGCTCGAAACAAAAATAAATAAAAGGATTTTCCTACGGAATTGTGCATTATAATTAAAAATTGTTGAAATATAATAATTACTTTATAAATAACACAAAAAGCACAGTTGACAGTAATAATTATTGCTATTATAAATCAAGTATTAAAAGTTACAGTTAAGTTAGTTATACAGTAATAACAGTAAAAATTGTCAATTGTTTCCCTGCATTAAATGAAAAAATGAAGATTAAAGAAATAAATGATAATAACTCCACTAGTTTTGTTATGATTTTGTTTGATCTTTGTTTTCATACAAGAAGGTTATTAAAAATCTCTCACTAGATGTCACTAACGGCGACGAATGCCGAAAGTCAGAACAAAGATATATAAGAAAAACACAGGAGAATTTCCACGGCTCGGTAACTGGACCAGTGACTCAGATGGTTAGAGCAATGCTACGGTGCAGCATGGGCGTAGGTTCAAGTCCAAACACACAGAATTTTTTTCTGTGTGTTCGATCTTTGTGTTCATAATCATAAAATTCAGTAACTGTTTTTGTATAATGTATGTTTTGTGTGTATTTAACATATATAAAATACCAAGTCCGCCGTGACTATGGAATATGTAAAGTGCCCGAAACGTTGGTTTCTTTGAAAAACAAATATACATGATTTAGATTCGAAAAAATAATTCCATTTCTTATAAATAAACTACATAAAAAAAACATAAAAAATATATTTTAACTTCATATATTTTGGCGGCCTCTTCATTCGAATGCCTGGCACACCGGTTTTCATATTTGCTTTGGGATCAGAGCAAGGTATGTGACGTTATCTAATATTTATTTAATTTTTTTATTTATTACTTATTGTTTTAATCAGAAAAACCTAGAAAATCTTTAATATACTTCATCTCCAAATAATAACGCTCACAATAATAACGCTCACAATCAACATAGCCCCGCACTAGGGAAACCCTGGGTTGCGGGTGCCATGGACACACACATAGACAACCACAAATTACACCCAAACTCAAATGTTGGATTTGTTGGCTTGCGCCTTTCTTTCTTCCGAGGCCCGTAATGCAATTGATAAATTACTAACGGAACTAACTGATTATAACTTTTATTATAAATATCTTGAATGTCCCTATATACAAATGTATTAACCCTCGTCGCGTCGTCTGGTATCTACTCAATTTATGCATCAACTTGTTGCTTTTATTCGGGAAAGCATGAACAACGCCCGAAACCGGTTCTTTGACCTTCAATGGAGAAGACTCGGACAGTTAACATTCTTCGGATATTATAATTGTATGTACCGTATTCTCATACTGAGTAGTGAGTAAGTAGTAATTATTATATCGATGTAAGCGGTGTAAATTGCGTTTAATATGCCTGTTATGCGTGAATGAATTTAGAAAATTACATACATAGCATCTTTAAGAATAAAAAAATAGTTTTTGGTCTCATTTTCATATAACATTATCTGACGCGGATATTTTTGGTGTCTTATTGAACAGTTTTAAGATAAGCATCTACAACAAACTATTATTTAGTAGTAGTGTGCGGATTACTTGACTAGTCTCTGTCTGCGAAGCCTGTATGCCTCTGCTGAATAACAGTTTGAAAGCTTGAACCAAAATAAATAAAAAAAATGAAACAAGTATATAATAACAAATAAACATTGCGATCCAGTGTGGTTTCCACTAAAATTTTCTCGTGCTTGCAAAATAACGCTGTTATTCTGTGCCTCTGTGGTCATATTATGATTTTTTAGATTGCGTTTTATATTTTTGAAGATTGTTTTAAAATAATAATAATAATCCTACCCATTAAATTCTATGAATTCAATACAATAATAAATTATTGAACTAGAATTCCTTATAATTGCATTTAGCCTAATAAAAAAGGAGAAAGCTACATAACGCCAAATATTCGGTAACTGTTTTAAAATAATAATAATAACCACCATTCATTGTCGAATTCAATGGAATAATAAATAATTGAACTAAAATATTTGATAATTTCATTTTATTTTGCCTAACAAAAAAAGCTGAAAATGGCAGTTTTAAGTTCCGGTAACAACATTAAAATAACGCCTTAAAAATAGACCATTGTGTATAACTAAAAACACATTATCTTTAAAGTGTCTGTAGAACAATTGTACAATAGGTTAAATAAATCCTCATCAATCTGATTAAAGTAAGAACCGCAATTCTTACGTAAAATTACGCGATTACTTGAACCGTGAAAATTGGTAAAAATCAGTTTCGTGCGCATTGCAATCTTCTTAAAAACAACTTCTCAGAATAAAAATTAACATCAATGATGAATTTGTACGCCTAAACAGGCTTATTTAAGTAAAAACATTTTTTTTACTCGGAACGCTCACAATGTTCCTTACAATGGGCGTAACTTACAATAAAATTAATTATTTACATCACAACATACCATATGAATTGAAATAGCAGTAGAGCTCCTCGCAGTAAAACTAGAGTTCGTCCAAGATAGTACTGCCACCTTACCTATTTCTGCCGCCAAATTCCGGTTTTGAAGGGTAAGGGTGCTGGTGAAATTACAGACACATGGGACTTGTCAACTTATGTCTCAGGGTGTCGGGCGCAGTTACGGTGCCCCTCAGATCTTTGCGATTTAAAACTCTTCGTCCCGTCACTTAATATGGAGTGTGTAATTATAGCAAATATTTATATACTCGATATTAAACGTTGAAGTGAATCTCACAAAACAAAGTGAAATCAATCTCAATCAATCTTTTTTCTCCTTAAGTGGATAACAGCATGGTTTTTGGCTGGGTTTTTATCAATTAAATATGTAATTACAGTTAGAGGTCGAGAAGCGATGATGCCATCATGACTTCTCAGAGTCCATAAAATTGATTAAATTAAATTTTACGGCGTGATTAATAATTTCCGTCTTACAATAAATGCAGCGCACAGGTTACAAAACGAAATAAACTAATATCGCACAAACTGTGAAATTAAATTGAATAGCAATAGAGTTGTCGATCGACTTGACCCGTTGTGTATTAGAAAGCTAAATAGAGCAATAAGAAGTAAACCACAGCGCACAGCAATGAGGATAAAGAAAAAAAAAAACAAAAACAGCTTTATTTGCAAGTTTAAGAACTATTGGCCGAGGCGTTACTCAAAGTGGTACTATGCTTTTTATTTATTGGTTATTTTATTCAACCAGGTGACGTGACGAACAAGTCGTTCACTTCTGTTCATAAAAGTTGCAGTGCCACCGCAAAGATCGGAGGGGCACTACCCCTGCGCCCGTCACCCTGAGACATTATCGTTATCCAGGATGCGTCAGAAGTACAGGAAAGGAATGGTATGTGGTGCGGGGCGGTTCCTTTCGTGCACCCCAAAGGAAAATATTATTACATATTTCTTATCCTTCAAAACTCACAGCTATCAAAGACAGTGCACGTCATAGATAGCCTATTGACTGCTATCGTTTAATATTGAAAAGTGATAACTTTATATATTTATACGATATACAAAGAAATAAGATTCAATTTTCAATGAAGATTTGATATTTATGGTTACGGTTACGGATTTCGTATATATGGCATAAAATTTCTTGATGCTTCGTCTTCATTCAAACGACGCAACGACGTCTACATTGTATGTAGACGTTCAAGAATTGACGATAAAGTTCTATTATGATTTACTGGTTGATTGTTCCAGGATGAAGTGTAGTTTTCAATTTTTGTTTTAATTTTCAAAATAATAGGGGTTAAAGTATGAAATTGCCGATTTGTACTGAAAATC